>NW_028168027.1:0-193420 GCF_964194135.1 Talpa europaea | reverse complement strand
TTTAACGGTCTCTGTCTCCTTCATTAGTCAGCCTTGCTCTGACATCAGGTGCAAACTCCAGAGACTAAATCAAGGGCCTAAAATCCTTGTAACACTTTTAAACACGGCCTTCAAGGCCTACAGTAATATGGAAGGGACTAACTAGACTAAAAAGAAAGGGAGAAAGGCAAGAGAAGGGCCAGTCAATGGCAGTTGCCATTGTTAGCACCCTGCCACCTCAGACTCACCCAAGGCCCCATGCGCCCTAGGGCATTTGGGACCTCAACCTCTTAATGGGCTACCAGCTTGCTTCCACTGCCTGCAACCAGGGCACCTCAGCTGCAAGAAGCTGTCCCCAGGGCCATGCCTTCTGTGCCATCACACAGGGCACGAAAAAAGGGACTGTCCCACTCTCCAGAGAGGGAGAGGCCAGCCCAAACCACGGGCCAGGATGGGAGGACAGGCTTGACCGTCAGCTGCCTCTGACTATGAAGAACCGGGTGCAGGAGAAGATCTTCTCTGAAGAAGCCCAGAGGTGAGAGAGACTCCCCTGTTTACTGTTTATATGGACAAGCCTCGGGTGACCCTAAAAGTGGCAGACATAAAAATCACCTTTTTGGTAATTAAGGGGCCACTTACTCTGCCTTACTCCAATTCTTTTGACTGACCTACTGGTCCATTGTCCCCCTCACTAGTACAGATGGCCAGCCTGAGCCAGCACACTTTACAACACTGCTACCTTGCTCACTACAAGGCTACCTGTTTATACATTTTTTAGTTTTGTTTTCCTAACTTCCTCTATTAGGATGGAGAAAATTGTAACTAAATTCCAAACTAGCAGCCTCCACAGCCACTATTGGCTCTCCTAGCTGCTGCTACTAAACATAAAATGGTACTAAAGTCCTAGGTCTCACGAATTCTGTCATTTTGGCTACAGCACCTCCAGGTGTTTAGGGCACTAGCCCAACATTGCTCCTTAAAATCTCTAGTCTCAGTGGTAATACAAAATCACAAAACCCTGGACCTGCTTACGGCTAAAGTAGGGGGAGTTTGTGCCCTCTTAAATGAAACATGTTGCTTTTGAATAAATACTTCTCACGAGGTAGAAAAAAATTAAAAATACTAAAAAAAAATATACGGATTGTGGATGATCTCAAAAGACAGGCAAGACAAGGGCTTAGCTGAACACAGACAATCTTTGATTCTATAAAAGGACAACTTCTGGGGCCTCCCCGGTGGCGCAGCGGTTGAGCGCTGGGTTGCGAAGCTGCCCGCGGCCTCTGCGGCGCCGGTTCGATCCCCGGCTGCTCCCCTGCCACCGGAGGAGGGTCCCACATGGCGCGCAGACCTCTCCTGCCGCCCGCTGCTCCCCTCAGCAGTGTACTTCGGTCATTCTGCCTGCTCTGCTCCCCGCTCTGGCTCTGGTGAATTCTCTCACCCTCCCACGCTTCTGACTGTACCCAGTGCATGTATAAAACAAAAGCAAACAAACAAACAAATAAATAAAACATGCCTCTATAAAAAAAAAAAAATTTAAAAAAAAAAAAAAAAAAAAAGGACAACTTCTGTCCTGGCTACTCCCTTTTCTCGTTCCCTTACTAATTCTCTTTATTGTTCTTTTGTTTGGGCCCTGCATCCTTAATACTCTCCTCGGAATCATCTCCGCTTGCCTGGAGGCCATCAAGCTCCAAATGGTCCTGCAAATAAAACCCAAAATAACGTCTCCACGGTCCATCTTCCGGGGGTCCCTTAAATCATCATCCTACTGTGGAACCCTAACTGTCTCCCCACGTCGCCCACTCTCAGCAGGAAGCAGTCATTGATCAGACCTACGTCCCTTTTCCCTAACTGCAGTTAGGGCTCCATTTGTAAAAGGGGGGAATGAGACAGGGCAAGCTAGGGTTATTAGGCAGTTTGAGGGACAGTGCAGGAGGGGACCTCTGAAGAATTTAGGGAGGCTTCAGAGATAAGGACAACCAAAGAAATATAACCAATTCCATTAGGAAAACAAACACTCCAGGACCACGAATAATATTAATACTGTTAACGGTGGTCCTGGTTTCCTTCAGGTGATAAAGGGAGGTGGAGACTGGAGAAATGGAGAGTGGTTTAATTTATGGACGCATTAGAAGGGCAGCTGTTTAACTTCAATTCAGGGATGCCCATCCAGAGGACTGGGCCATACATTTAAAGATGCAACTAATGGGGTAAGAGAAAGCTGTTAGATAAGGAATGTGAAGATCCCGCACTCAGTAGCAAATTAAGTGAGACAGCCGAGAACTAACCAATCACAGAGAGACTGGTGCAACTTTAGAATAATGAGGGAAAAAAGGTCTATATTCCCTGAGACACGACTCCACTTTGGCTTCCTTGCCCCTCCCAGGCCTGGTTCCCTGGCCTGGGAGTCCCACTTTATTTCTGCTCTTTTTCTCCTCAATAAACTTTTTCTTCTTCTAAACAAACCTGCCTTTGCTTGCTTGCTTGCTTGCCTGAGTGTCTGCGAAGTTCCTGCTGTGGCTTCGTGAGACACCAGCCCGTGGGGGGTCTAGTGGCTGGGGCTCAGCGCTGCCCTGCAGCCTGGAATCCGTTCCTGGCTGGGAGACTAGGCCTGACAATTCCGGCATCACATCCAACGAGTCGCTCTCCCGCAGCGTGGAGTGCAAGGCGGGAGCAGGAGAGCCTCCCGGCACCCGTGAAGGACACCTGGACCTAGCAAGTTGGGCGTGCCCCCGGGCAGGAGGCAGCGCGCTCCATCCTGGAAGGACCTGAGCCTCAGGAGCCAGTACATGGAGTCACCATGGGGTGCCTTCTCCTGCGCCTGTTCTCTGTGAACTCACAACACTGTTTAATGTAGCATGTACGTTTCTTTCAATAAACAGTGTGTGACCAAAATGATACGGTACAGCTGAGGTCCCCCAAGGGGCACAAAGCATTTCTACCTTCTGAACCTTCTAGAGGACCTGTTGAGAAAGAGATCCATAGTGGTTTCTGGATGGCGGCGTGGGAGTTCAGTTCCTGATAGGATTTAGTCTCCTTAGAGATGCCAGAGCAGAGTGGGTGGTGGGGGGAGGGTGAGAAGCACCAGGGCTCCCTGAAGCAAGGCCCCAGGGCATGACTAGTGGTAGCTGTGGCCCCCTCCTGCAGGGATCACACAACCTCAGCACCTCCAATGGGGTCACCCTTGGGGTGGGGCACCTGCCTGCTGTGTTTTCCGGGAGTGGCGTTCTTGGCATACTTCTAAGTTCTCTGATATCAGCTCATTGCCTGATATCAGGCATTTATATAGCCCCTAGTTTTCTCTGAAGAAGGGAATGTGGGTGGAGGGAGGGCTATCTAGGACTAGATGGAGGGATTGAATCCTGCGATAAAATTAACCTAGTGACATCTGGCAAGAGGGAAAATGATTTTGAGTGATTTGGGAAAGTTACCTTATCCTTCCCAAAGGATGAATAAAGATCAAATGTACCATACGGACGTGTGTGTGCCCATTGTTTTTTTAATTAGAATGTGTTTATAATTTCTTGCAGATGCTTTTGCCCACTACTAAGACATATAATTTTTGTGATGATATTTGTCATGGAAAAAGTTCTGAGTCGTTTCATGAGGATCGGGAGCTGAAGATGGGGTGTCCTTCGTGACTCAAATGTCCGGACCTTCGTCCCTAGTGGGCACCTGTTTGGGTTTTCCTGCATTCATTCTGCAGAAATCGATGATCACGGCCATGGGTGCTCCATTCTGGGGACCAACAGTCATTAGAAAAGCGGGGGAAGTGATCAGATCATTGTTGGGCCATAGCCAAAGCCTGCACTCAGACCTGGGTGTGGGCTGCTGCTCCCTTCCACACCGGGCCTCGTAATTCTGGAGTGAGACACCGTCTCTCCCACACATACTTATTTACTTTGCTCATTTATATCAGACAAAAAGTTTCAGAATTAAACCACAGTTGCTTATGCTGTCTTTCAACAGGAAATCTGATGGGGCCTCCCCCGTGGCCCAGCCGGCAGCTTCTGCAAGCAGGTTAGTTTTCCTGCCTCTGGCGGGGGGAGGGGAGGGGGTTCCCACAAAACAAACAAACAACAACAAATGTACAAAAACGAACAAGCGAAAAAAACATAAACAAACAAAAACGAACACAAACAAACAAAAACTAACAAAAACAAACACTAACAAAAACAATCTAAAGCAAAAACAAAACCAAAAACAAACACTAACAAAAATTAACAAAAACAAACACTAACAAAAACAAAAAGAACAAAAACAAACAAAAACACACAAACGCTCACAAAAACAAAAAAAAACAAAAACTAACATAAAAACCAAATCAAACAAACAAAAGCAAACACAAAAAACACAAACAAAAACAAAAAACAAACACAAACAACAAAACCAAACAAACAGATGCTTTTGCCTGCTACTAAGACATGTAATTTTTTTTGTATTTTTAAATGTTTATTATGTTTATTGAGATACTGTTTTACAACACTGCATGTGTTTTATTTATTTTTTATTTTTTTATTTTTATTTTTAGATAATAAATTTTATTGTTATATTCCCCATACAATTGCAGCCCCCCCATTCTGACCCCAATCACTCCCCTCCCGCCCCCGCCCCCCTAAAAGTGTCTCTGGTTCATAGTTTTTTGTTGATTTTGATTTTCACTTTCTTATAGTTATTCATTTTCCTGGTCCCTTATTTAAGTTTTCTAGATTCCTGCTATGAGTGAGACCATCCGGTATTTTTCTTTTTCTTTTTGGCTTATTTCGCTGAGCATGATCCCTTCCAGCGCCATCCATGTTGCTGCAAATTGCATGTGTTTATCTTTTTTGAATGCTGAGTAATATTCCATGGTATATATGTACCACATCTTCTTGATCCAGTCATCTATTTTTGGGCATTTGGGTTGTTTCCAAAGCTTAGCTATTGTAAACAGTGCTGCTATAAACATAGGGGTGCAGGTGTTCTTTGGAATTGATGTTTCTGTGTCCTTTGGGTAAATACCTAGGAGTGGAATTGCTGGATCATATGGAAGCTCTATGTTTAGTAGGTCCAGAAATCTCCACACAGCTTTCCACAGTGGTTGGACCAGTTTGCACTCCCACCAACAGTGCAGAAGAGTTCCTTTTTCTCCACACCCTCGCCAACACTTGTTGTTGCTAGTTTTTTTAATATGTGCCATTCTCACTGGTGTGAGATGGTATCTCATGGTAGTTTTGATTTTCATTTCCCTGATGGCAAGTGATGTTGAACATTTTTTCATATGCCTGTTGGCCATTTGCATTTCCTCTTCAGAGAAGTTTCTTTTTAGCTCTTCTGCCCATTTTTTTGACTGGGTTATTTTCTTTGTTGTTGTTGAGTCTCATCAGCTCTTTGCAGATATTTGTGATCAGTCCTTTATCATTAGTGTTGGGTGCAAAAATGTTCTCCCAGTTGGTGGGGTTTCTCTTTGTTTTTGTTATTGTCTCTTTTGCTGTGCAAAAGCTCTTTAATTTGATGTAGTCCCAGCTGTTTATCTTTGCCTTCACTATCACTGCTTTGGGTGATGTGTCTGTAAAGATGTCTTTGAGGTGCAAATCACGTAGTGTTTCGCCTATATTTCCTTCTATATATTTTATGGTTTCAGGTCTTATGTCTAGTTCTTTAATCCATTTTGAGTTGATTTTTGTGTATGGTGTGAGGTAGTGGTCAAGCTTCATTCTTTTGCATGTAGCGACCCAGTTTTCCCAGCACCATTTATTGAACAAACTTTCTTTGCTCCAATGCATAGTCTTTGCTCCTTTGTCAATGATTAGTTGACCATAAATCTGTGGGTTTATTTCTGGATTTTCTATTCGATTGCATTGGTCTGTATGTCTGTTCTTGTTCCAATACCATGCAGTTTTGATGATTATGGCTTTGTAGTATGGTTTGAAGTCTGGGAGTGTGATACCTCCATTCCCTTCCTTTTTTTTCAGGAGAGCTTTGGCTATTCGGGGTTTTTTGTGATTCCATATGAATTTCATCAATAATTGTTCTATTTCTTTGAAGAATGACATTGAAATTTTCATTGGAATAGCACTGAATCTGTATATTGCTTTTGGAAGGATGGCCATTTTAATAATGTTTATTCTTCCAATCCATGAGCAGGGGATGTTTTTCCATTTCTTTGTGTCTTCTTCTATTTCTTTTAACAGTGTTTTATAGTTTTCTTTGTATAGGTCCTTTACCTCTTTTGTTAGATTTATTCCCAAATATTTGATTTTTTTTGTTTCAATAACAAAAGGGATGGTTTTTTTGATTTCTTCTTCTTCAGATTTATTGTGTATAGGAAGGCTACTGACTTTTGCGTGTTGATTTTGTATCCTGCCACTTTACTGAACTGATTGATGAGTTGAATTAGTTTTTGTGTGGAGTTTTTGGGGTTCTCTATGTATAATATCATATCGTCTGCAAATAGTGATAGTTTGACTTCTTCTTTTCCTATTTGGATTCCTTGGATGTCTTTCTCTTGTCTTATTGCCCTGGCTAGGAATTCCAGTATTATATTGAAAAGCAGTGGTGAGAGTGGACATCCTTGTCTTGTTCCAGATGTTAATGGAATTGCTTTCAGCTTTTCACCATTGAGAATGATACTGGCTGTTGGCTTGTCATAGATGGCCTTTATGATGTTGAGGTATGTTCCTTGTATCCCAAGAATTTCAAGGGCTTTTATCATGAATGGGTGTTGCACTTTGTCGAAAGCTTTCTCAGCATCTATTGATATTATCATATGGTTTTTATATTTCTTTTTGTTGATGTGTTGGATAACGTTGATTGATTTTCGGATGTTGAACCATCCTTGTGTCCCTGGAATGAATCCTACTTGGTCGTGGTGAATTATCTTATGGATCCATTGTTGGATTCTGATAGCTAAAATTTTATTGAGGATTTTTGCATCAGTGTTCATTAGGGAGATTGGCCTGTAGTTTTCCTTTTTTGTGTTGTCCTTGTTCGGTTTTGGTATTAGTGTAATGTTGGCTTCATAGAACCTGTTTGGTATTGTCCCTTCCTTCTCAATTTTTTGGAAGAGTTTGTGAAGGATAGGCACTAATTCATCTCTGAATGTTTGGTAGAATTCATTTGTAAATCCATCAGGTCCTGGACTTTTGTTTTTGGGGAGGTTTTTGATTACCATTTCAATTTTGCTAATTGTAATTGGTCTGTTTAGGTGTTCTATTTCTTCTTTATCTAGCTTTGGGTGATTGTAGAGTTGTAGGAATTTGTCCATCTCCTCTAGATTGTTAAACTTGTTTCCATATAACTGTGCATAGTAGTTACTGATTATTCTTTTGATTTCTGCTGTGTCCGTTGTGATTTCTCCTCTTTCATTGATGATCCTGTTTATTTGTGCTTTCTCCATTTTTTCCTTTGTGAGCCTGGCTAGGGGTTTGTCTATTTTATTGATTTTTTCAAAGAACCAGCTCTTGGTTTCATTGATCTTTTGGATTGTTTTTTTTAGTTTCAATTTCATTTTTTTTGCTTTGGTTTTTATTATTTCTTTTCTTCTACTGGTTTTGGGGTTTTTTTGTTGTTCTTTTTCTAGATCTTTGAGCTTCGAGATTAGGTTGTTTCTTTGAGTTCTTTCTTGTTTCTTGATGTGAGCTTCTATTGCTATATATTTTCCTCTTATTACTGCTTTTGCTGCATCCCATACATTTAGGATATTGGTGTCCTCTTTGTCGTTCAATTCAAAAATTTTTTTTAATTTCTTCTTTGATCTCCTCATTAGTCCAGTGGTCTTCCAGTATTGTGGTTTTTAATCTCCATGAGGTAGGAAAGTTCCTTGCCTTCTTTTTATGGTTTATTTCTAGTTTGATGCCTTCATGGTCAGAAAAGATGGTTGATATGATTTCAATCTTGGTGTATCTGTTGAGGTTTTTTTTGTGCCCCAGTATGTGATCGATCCTGGAGAATGATCCGTGTGCGCTTGAGAAAAATGTGTACTCCGTTTTTTTGGGGTTTAGTGTTCTATAGATGTCTGTTAAGCCCAATTGCTCTAGGTCCTTATTTAGAGCTTTGGTTTCTTTACTTATTTTTTGTCTTGTTGATCTATCCATTGTTGATAGTGGTGTGTTGAAGTCTCCCACTACGTATGTGTTTTCTCCGATGTCTGTTTTCAGAGAGGACAACAGTTGTCTGATATATTTTGGTGCTCCTTCGTTTGGTGAGTATATGTTAATGAGTGTTATTTCTTCTTGAAGTATTGTCCCCTTGATCATAATGTAGTGACCATTGGGGTCTCTTTTTATCTTTTTGAGTTTGAAATCTGTTTTATCTGATATAAGTATAGCTGTTCCTGCTTTCTTTTTTGGTCCATTTGCTTGTAGGATTGTTTTCCATCCTTTAACTTTGAGCCTATTTTTATCTTTTGTAGCTAAATGTGTTTCCTGGAGACAGCAAAAGGTTGGGTTTTGTTTCTTAATCCAGGCTGCAACTCTATGTCTTTTTATTGAAGAGTTTAGTCCATTTACATTTAGAGATAATATTGATATGTTAGCATCTGTATTTGCCATTGTGATTGTCTTTCCTTTGATTTTAATTATTTATTCTTTTAATAGTTTTTTTTTTTTTTTTGGGGCCTTCTTTCATTGTTATTCGTCCCTCTGAGGTTCTGGCTTTAGGACTCCTTGTAGTATTTTTTGGAGTGGGGGTTTAGTTGTAATGAAATTCTGGAGTTTCTGTTTGTCTGGGAAGGTCCATATTCTTTCTTCAAAGAGGAAGGAGAGCTTTGCGGGATAGAGTATTCTTGGTTGGCATTTGTTTTCTTGGAGTCTGTTGACTATGTCCCTCCACTCTCTCCTTGCCCGTAGTGTTTCTTCGGAGAAGTCTGATGTCAGCCTGATTGGCTTTCCTTTGAATGTTATCTGTTTCTTCCCTCTTGCCAGCTTCATTATTTTTTCCTTGTCCTGGATTCTTGGGAGCTTTACTATTATGTGTCTTGCTGTATTTTTCCTTTCGTCGTGGAAGTTTGGTGTTCTTCTTGCTTCTTGTATATCAATTTTCAGCTCCTTCTCCACATTTGGGAAGTTCTCTTCAATTATCTCTTTGAATATTTTCTCTGTTCCTACATCTCTCTCCTCTCATTCTGGTATTCCTATAACTCTTATATTTCCTTTCCTCAAGGAGTCAGATATTTCCCGAAGTCTTTCTTCGTTCTTTTTCCTTCGTACTTCTCTTTCCTTTTCTGTTTTGGTTCTTTTTATTTCTGTGTCTTCAAGAGTACTTATTCGTTCTTCCATTTCATCTATTCTGCTTTCATTGCTTTTCCCAGAATTCTTTAGTTCTTCCATTAATTCTTTGATCTCCTGCATTTCTTTTACTTCCCTCTTTAGGGACTCAATTTCTTTCTTCTGACCATTGTTTTCCCTCTCTAGGGACTCAATTGCATTCTTCTGATCGTTGATTATTTTTCCCTTATCATTGTTTTCCTTTATGACTTCTGTCAGTTATTTAATCACGGCAATTTTAAATTCTCTTTCTGGAAGGCTCAGAAATTCTTCCAAGTTATTGTCGTTGCAATCTGGGGGCTGGTTTTCTTTTTGTGGTGTGCTTTTTCTCTGGAGAGTTGCTAGGTTGCGTGTGGTTCTTCTCCTCCCTAATGTCTGTTTTCTAATTTGCCGTATGCGTTGGGACACTGTGTTGTTGGGACTGGCCGGCATTTGGGTGGGCTTCTCTGCTTCCCTCTGGTTCCTCCAGGAGTCATCTGTCAGTTTCAAGCAGTCTTTACTGGAGAAAGGTCCCTGTTCTAAAATGCCGATGTGGGGACACACTCCCCTGTGCGCCTCGTCTGCCCCGGCGATGGGTTCCTGCTCCCCCTCTGGGCTTGGACTGCAGGCCAGAGAGGGTCTGGCGTGGGCGAACTTCCCCTGCTCACCTCTGGCTCCTGAGGAAGCCTTCTGCAGGTAGTCTTTAATGAATAAATGTCCCTGTTCTAAAATGGTGATGTGGGACACACTCCCTGCGGTCCGGTCTCAGGCACACTCTTCTGCGCGCCTGGTCTGCCCCTGCTGTGGGTGCTCGCTCTCCCTGTGGGCTCAGACTACTGGTCGGAAGGGGCCCGGTGTGGGCTAACTCCCCAGCTGGCCACTGGCTCCTTCAGGAGTCTCTGCTGGCTTCAATTCGCTAAGTGGCGCCAGAGATCTCTCCTAGAGCCCTTGGGGAGCTGATTTTCCACCCCGTGGGACAGGGAACAGAGCGGGGATGGTAGGGTACACCTCACCGGCTTTGGGGTGCTGTGTCTGCCTTGTGCCCCACCATCGTGGGGAACCCACGCCCCTAATTTCGTGCCCTGGGTCTCAGTTCCAAAGCCCTCAGTTCCAGGATGCGGGCTGTAGCCCAGATCAGTGGCGCGGGAATGGCGCCTTTTGAATCCCGCTCCCCTGCCTGGGCGCCTGGTTCCTGCTCACTCAGGGAGTGCCACCGCGCGTCTCCCCGCAAGCCTAGGTTGCAGGCTCAGTGACCTGGGCAGCTGCGATCCGATCTGGATCCGCGTTTGCTTTTCAACCGCACTGCTTTTCAGCGTGATCCGCGCCGCTTTTCCGCGCAATCCCGATCCGTGTCTGGTTTTCCAGCGCGCCGCTTTCTGCGCAAGCTTACCGGGCGGCCAGGGCTGGCCTCCTCCTGGGGGGCGGGGCTCTCTTTAATGGCGCCTGGAGCTCACCTCCGCGGCGGATCCTGCAGGGTTCTCCACAGCTCCCGTTCACGGGGTGTGGTGGCTGAAATAGTTCCTTTCCACTCACAGTCCCGCTTGCTGCGTCCTTTGTTCTTGTTGGCCGTTTTGGTTTGTTGTTTCCCTCCTCTCTGCCGGTCGGAGAGTGCTGACTTTGTGGGCGGGGGAGGGGAGGAGGGTTCTGCGCTTTCCTCCCTTCTGGTCCTCTTTTATGGCAACTTTCTTCTTCGGGCAGTTTGCTGGAGTCGTCCCTTTATCTTCCGTGTCCCTGTTCTCACTGGGACCTGCCGCTTTTCCTCCCTATTAACTTTTTTTTAATGGGAGATCTTACTCGCAGTGTCTCCTCGCCGCCATGTTGCTCCCTAACTCAAGACATGTAATTTTTGTGATGATATTTGTCATGGTAAAAGTTCTGAGTAGTGTCATGAGGATCAGGAGCTGAAGATGGGGTGTCCTTCGTGACAGAAACAAACAAAAAGAAACAAACCCTCACAAAAACAAACAAAACCAAAAAGGAACACTAACAAAAATTAAAGAAACAAACAAACATAAACAAACAAAAACAAAACAAACACTAACAAGAAATAACAAAAACAAACAAAAATAAACAGAAACTATCAAAAACAAACTAACAAAATCAAACAGAAACAAACACTAACAAAAACTAACGAAAACTAACAGACAAAAACAAACACTAATAAAAACAAACAAAAACAAACTCATAAAAACAAACAGAAACAAACAAAAAACAAACACTAAAAAAACAAACAAACAAAAACAAACACAAACAAACAAAAACAAACACTAAAAAGAACTAACAAAAACTAACAAACACAAACCGAAACTAACAAAAACAAACAAACACAAAGAAACAAACGGACACGCCCGGGTATTTCCATGCCTGGTGCCTTGATCAGGCTCTTTTAAAAAGCTCCCGGGCACGAATGGGCACCCAGAGGGCCCCCAGGTACGGGGGAGTGGAGGGACCAGGGCGCACGGGAGGCGGGGTACAGGGGGGAAGGAAGAAATAGAACCCTACATAAATGAACCCCCCAAAGGTTAACAGACCTGAACACAACTGTTGATGGGAAGCAGACAGCAATTTGGCTTTAAAGTCTTGTTTCAAATTCAGAAAGCCCGGAAGGCGACTGAAGCCACAGGCACATCCCGGGGATTCCCGGCCAGGAAAGCCTGGTGCTTTCCGGTCAGCGCCTGATCATTATCAGCTGTTGCCAATTAAACTGAGAGGTTCGCTTCTTACTGTCCGCTTCTTACTGTCCATTTCCCTGGGGGCAGGAACACAGCAGCGGGAACCACCTTCTCTTGACAGAAGTGCCCATTGCCCGCAGGCATCTGGGGCCTCTAGTCCACCTCAGTAGCCTCCTAGCCATGCCAAGATGAGGCCCTCAGCTCATTTCCACCTTAGAGTTGAATAAACTGAGTCACAATAAGACTGAGTAACATCTCCTGGACTGTGACGGTGGAAATGAGAACCCATGAGGTGTGTCTCCAGGGTCTGGACTTATTTGTTCCCTGAGCCCTTCTTCACACTTCTCTTGTCTCTGCCTCTCCAGCGAAGATACCAGAATGTTGAATTTTAGTTCCTCCTCCTCACATGACTGTTTCCACCCTCGCTGCACCATAGAATCGCCTGGGGGGCGGGGGGTTTGAAAACAGTGACTTATCACTGTGAGGCAGACTGTTCACTCACAGGGCCTCGGGACGTGAGTGGGGACAGTGGCAGTTGGGAGAGCACCCGCCAGTTGAGTTCTCTCTTGGAAGCATTTCCCCTTGAGGCTTGAGTTCAGTTTTCAGTTTTGTTCAAAGGGGATACATGTGCAAATCCTTCGTGAGAACTTTCATTCTGCAGTACGGTGCGGGCTTCTGTGGTGTGTAATAGCTTAAGGGGTGCAGCTTGCCTGAGTGCTCTCGGCAGAGCTGCTTTGGAAGGAGAAAGCACTGGCGGGGAGCTGACTGGGTGCAGAGCTCAGGACTCATCGAGTCAAGGTACTGGATGTGGTTATACGGGACGATGAACTCCCGCCCCCACATAGCCCAAATCAGACGCTTCATGGAGAAATTCAAGGAGTGTTCTGTGGCCTGAAAGTGCTGAGCTACCCGTGCTTCTGGTCTGCAACTGTCCCCACAGAGACGGGGCTGGTGCTGACTAAGTGGTGGACATCAACGTCGTTGCTACTGCCCCCCGCATGACCTCGCCAATCCAGGGCCATGGCACACTGGAGCAACCAGGCACGGGTGAAGGATCTTGTGTCTCCCGCAGGCCAGGACAGAGCGCGCTATGTCAGTGAGGAGAGACGATGCGTGGGGATGAGCTGTGTGGAAGGAGCTGCTGGGAGAGACTCTGAGTTGGGCTAAAACTTCAGCCCACGTGCCGCGGAGCCCAGACCTAAACAGGTGCCTACAGCTGCATAAGGACAAGCAGAACTTCAGCTCACCAGACTTTTTTAGCAACACGGTTTACTCACATCTTTACAAATCTATTGCAAACTTTAATTTCTTACAAAATTCTGCATCATCCCAGCATCAGTTCAGTATTCCCAGACCACTTGACTATCTTGGCGATGTCACCCTTTCCCTGGGAAATTATGTCGATTCTTAATTATTTGCTAACTTGCATATTAAAAGATTCTTAGCGTATTTTTCTCCTAGATTTCGTTATCTGATATGAAATCTAGCTGAAGTTTTCTCCACTTTGGTTTTTGGACTACCGTCTCCTTGGTTTGAGAACCTTCTTTCGTGACACTGAGTGCTCTGTACAATCTGACTCCTCCTATGTGCCACAGAATGGCTCTGGGAATGAGGGTTCTGTTGGCTTTTAAATGAATCGCTTCTGTGTGAATTGCTTGGTAATCCTCAAGCACATTCATCGCTCACATCCTGGGTTAGCAGTGACTCGTTCACTGAGCTTTCTTGTGCCTACGTGACTGGTGCTTGGCTGAATATTTGTTCACATGGATGACACTCCCACGCGGTCTGACCTGTGTCAAACCTCAAGTGTTTCAAATGTACAAATGTGGCTGAAGACAACCTCGTTCTTTCTATGTACAGTAGGAGTTCTCTCAGGTCATCGAAGGTCAGGCCAATGACTGAAGGTTTTGATGTCATACGTGTGTATTCACGGCCACATACATGTGCATATGTCAAGTACGAAAGACTAGAGGATCTTCCACATCAGTTGCAGTATCCCTTCAATGTATGAGTCTTTGGTGTGTTTAAACATTAAAGCTATGGTTGACGTCTCTTAAATATAATGAATCATCATTGTATGTCATCTCAGGTCAGAATATTCACTAAAAGCACTCATGTTCTCTCCATAGTGGATTCCCTCGAGTCGTCTAAGGGCAGAACACTGACTGAAGGCTTTCCCACACAGCTGACATTCATACGGTTTCTCTCCAGTGTGAGTCAGATTGTGCTTTCTAAGGTCAGAGCTTTGAATGAAGGCATTCCCACAGATGCAGCATTCGTAAGGTTTCTCTCCAGTGTGAGTCATCTCGTGCCTTCTCAGACTGGAGCAGGTACTGAAGGCTTTCCCGCATAGATGGCATTCACAGACTTTACCTTGACTGGGAATGTGCTTGTGCTGATGAAGGCATGGCTGGCCACCAAGGGATTTCCGACACTGCTTGCTGATACAGGGTTTCTTTTCCGTGGGAGCCGATAAATGTTCGTTCACTGTGGAGACTATGGGGAATGTCCCATACTGTTACATTCAAAGGGAATCGCTTTTGGGAAGGAGAAGAAGGGCTAGTAATGGTTTTCCATATACATCCATACATTCATTATTAAATATATATACATATATATATAATCATTTAGTGATGCCCTTCAATTAAAATCTTTCCAGTGTTAATTCCTAATGAGCTGCATCCCCCTCCTGCAAACGTTTTTGTAGCATCCTAACTGCAGCTTGTAGACTGATTTTGAAGGCGTCAATGTGTTTCAAAGACGAGGCATAGGGGCCTCCCCGGTGGCGCAGCGGTTGAGCGCTGGGTTGCTCAGCTGCCCGCAGTCTCTGCAGATCTGGTTCGATCCCCGGTTGCTCCCTGGCCACAGGAGGAGGGTCCCACATGGCGCGCAGACCTCTCCTGCAGCCCGCTGCTCCCCTCAGCAGTGTACTTCGGTCCTTCTGCCTGCTCTGCGTCCCGCTATCGCTCTGGTGAATTCTCTCCCTGTCCCGCGCTTCTTACTGTGCCCAGTGCTTGCATAAATAAATAAATAAATCTTTAAAAAAAAATAAAAAAGACTAGGCATAGACTAGGTATAGAACAGTATGTAGTTGTCCATATTTTTTTAAGATCTCGGGTTATAATTTCGAGCTCATTAATTTTTTCACTACCTCAACTATCCAAAACTTTTTGCTGAGAGTTAAATCTCAACTTAATGTACTTTAGGATAATAGATTCATTTATTCACATACTACTGCCATGTCTCTAATTTGAATGATTAGTGTCACTCCCCATGAAACTTACCATTGCCTTGATTGCAGATGCGTCCTTCCTGCTGATATGGACTCTCCTGGGTTCTAAAAAGGTCCCGGGGTTGGAACGAGGCAAAAGCTGCAGGCTGTGGATTTGTGCTGTAGATCTCAGACCCTGTAGATCTTAGCATCTAGCCAGGAGGGCAGGGAGGGGCAGGCGATCGCGGGGGGGGGGGAATTGGAGGCACCCCCCCAGCAGGGCTGGTGGCAGAACAATGGGGAGGGGCATCGATTGCTGCCCGCGCCCCCTCCCGCCCCTCCCCTGACTCCATCTCAGACCAGTGCATGGGAACAGGCTCGGCTCTCCTCGGCCCAGGCTCAGCTCCCTCTGGCCGGCACGGAGCAGGCTGTTGTCTATTCCAAACGTGCACGCGCCAGCTTTACTTCCACACGTGGAAACGTTCCCATAGGCTCTGCAGAATATGCTGCCGGCCCAGCGTCTTCCTGTATCATCTCTGTGCCCCAAAGAGGCGCAGCACAGACGTCAGCA
This sequence comes from Talpa europaea, assembly GCF_964194135.1. Lineage (NCBI taxonomy): Eukaryota > Metazoa > Chordata > Mammalia > Eulipotyphla > Talpidae > Talpa > Talpa europaea. The sequence continues at coordinate 177,766 of NW_028168027.1, read as the reverse complement.
CACGGGGCCTGGGCCGGTCCTCCCAGGAAGCCAACGGCCCTCTCCCACGGGACTGTTCCCTGGGAGACGTGGAACATTGTTATCGACTGGAAAGGGTTAATCATTGGGATTAGGAAGCACATTGTCTCCTTCTGCTTCTATGCACCCCAGACACGACCATGGCAGGGGGGGCGGGGGCTCGGTTCTGCTCGTTGAGGAACAAGCGTGGGCACGGCCTGGCGCGGTGAGGCCTCGCTGATGGGGTGACGTCTGCCCCGTCTCAATTCTAAGTCCATCCCCTGTGTCCAGGAGCCCTGGGGAGTGGATGGTTGAGCTTGGCCCCAAGGATGGGATTTCGCCTTCCAGTAATGAATCACCAGCTGACTGAGGGCTCTGCTCTGCGCCCTCAGCCCGGGGAGCTATTCACAGGCAGATGAAGTGTCTGTGGATGGACGGCCGCTGCGAGGCCGAGTGCCTTTCCTTTGAGGTGAATGTCGGGGGCTGCAGAAGTGAATTTGTGCCGCTCTGCTGCAAAAGAAGGAGTAAAAATTGATGCTGAGCAGCAGCTATGGACATGAAGGCGTGATGGTGCCCCGGACTGGGCTCCACTCAGGTGCCTCCCTGCCCCGCCTCCAGCACCGCTTTCTGGGTTCTCTGACGCCGTCTGTCCCCTTGGGAGGCCGTGAGCATCCGCTGGCCTCTGTAGCCCCAGCACCTGGTATCAGGTGGAGGAAGTGGGTGACTCACAGATAAAACAGAGGAGATGGCGCGCTCGGCCTGGGCCCAAAGGTGCTGGGGCTACATCAGCCCGGCTCACACAGTTGCCTGAGCTTGGCGCCAAGATCCTGGTCTCTGGGGTAGCAGGACACCCAGTTTACTGCGCCTCAGGACGCCACTGCACCACACTCCTCATCGCGGTACAGACGGGCGCGCTGAGAACACCGTCACCCCCGAGCATCAGGTCCCACGAGGACACGGCCTGTGCTGTCACACTAACACTGCCAGGTGCCCACTCGGCAGGCCAGGTCCCAACCCCCCCTACCCCCGCCCAGGCCAAGGAGATCACAGCTGTCACTGCTCAGCTGCCCTGTCCAGATGGCGGGATTTGGCCTAGTGTCGTTACCCCCCCCCAAAACACTGCTGTCTTATACGTGGAATAGAGAAACCAAACAAAGAGCTGGATGAAGACGCACTTTAAAACCAACCCTTGAAAGCTAACCAGAGACCCCAGGCTTGTGGGGGAGGGGGTGGATAGGGTGGGAGAGAGCATGGTGGGCCTTCGTGGAGGACGGTGGGTGCTTTAGCAGGGGGGTTACAGGCCCACCCCTGCAGGGGAGGCCCCACACTTCCAGAACACTAGCAAGGCTGGAAACCCAGGGCTCTTTATGCAAAAACACAAAGCCGGGCTGGATTTGGACAGCGCGGCACAGGCCAACCCTAAGGCGCAGGTTGTCCCACAGCTCCCATTAGCTGCTGCATGGAGGGAGAAGCTGAAACCAGCTGCACGGGAACAGGAAGCTTTCCTGCCCTCTGTGACCCCCGTTCCATCGGGCAGCGGTGAGGGCAAGGGAGAACTTGAGCTCTAAGCAGCCTAAGGCTGAGCCCCAGTTCCAGGACGAGCCATGCGTATCCCACGGGCCACTTTCATGGCAGAACGTTCGCACCACGCCCTTCCCGGGTGGAAGACACAGACAGTCTCCTCAGGCCGTGACGCCCACTGCCCGTGGAGATGCCAACAGACATGGCAGCTGAAGGGACAAATTCCAGAACAAAGCACTTATAGGAGATTTGAAAGTAAGGATTAAAATAGGCTTGAAACCCTGTCTGGTGTTGCTTCTGGTCTTTATGGTGCAGGATCTTTATGCTGAGCTCCGCGGGGTGGGGGTGGCTGGGGGACCTACGGCCCTGGGGGAACGTTCTCGGGCCTTGTGCTTGTGAGAGGCCCGTCAGCAGCCCAGGAGAAAACGAACCACTTGTGAATCTGACCCCATTCGGGCCTCCTCCACACCCTTGTTTCCTTCCTCTTCTTCCTCCAGAGCCCAGCGGCTTGCAAGGGCGGGGTTCCCCGGGCCGCGGTGTCATCCACGACGACTTCCCAGCCATAGACGTGTCTCCTCCCCTCCCCCTGTCACCAGAGCGGTCCCTGCGCACTTCTCGGGCATCTTTCTCTCCCCCCCCCAAAGATTTAATTATTTATTTATTTATTTATTTATTTATTTATTTATTTATTTATTTATTTATTTATACATGCACTGGGTACAGTCAAAAGCGGGGGAGGGTGAGAGAATTCACCAGAGCCAGAGCAGGGAACAGAGCAGGCAGAAGGACCGAAGCACACCGCTGAGGGGAGCAGCGGGCGGCAGGAGAGGTCTGCGCACCATGTGGGACCCTCCTCCTTGACCCCCCTCTGGGACTAGCCAGGGCTGATCTTATCCCTCCCTGTCTCCCCTCGGCCGGGTCCCAACCTGGCACAGGTGTGTCCTGACGAGGCACTCAGCGCCCCAGCTGCCCACGAGCTGGACAGGGACAGCCATCAGGCCCCATCCGACACCCTCAGCGTCATGGGCTTGGGACCCGAATAGGGCTGGGGACGACAAACAGCAGCTCGGACCCCTCCACTGGCCAAGGAGATCACAGCTGTAACTGTGTAATGAGAGAAAGTCTCCATAACAGAGAAGAAGTGTTACTAACACAACACAACCAGAAGGACGCAAGGGTCGCCGTGCCAACGGTAAGTGGGTGTGAGTCCTAATCATCCAAACTGCAGATCCGGCAATAAGGTAAGGTGCCTGCAGGAGTGTAATGGAGTTGGAATTAAGCACTTTCTGGGGAAAAGTTTGGTAGTTTGAAATCAGTGAAGAAATTAAGCTCAAAATAAATGAGCTCAAGGCAAAACTTCAGTTCTAAAAATACAGTCAACTGCATCAACATTTCTCATGGTAGGAAAATAATATCTCAAAGGATAATATAGTCTGCCTGCAGGTGAGTGACCCAGTACGTGTGCGAGACGAGCCCTAGAGACTGTCACTCCCAGGTTGCTAGTGGACAAATGAAGGCAAGGACATAGGCTGGCAAACCACTAAGAGTCTTTTTTCTCTTCTCCCAAACAGCCACGTCTCACTCCAGAGGCTCCCGTTGGACACATTGATGTGGGTGACGAGTTTACTCACAGAACTGAGTTCAATCAACGTGTTTTAATTCGCGTGGGGCAGAAGCCTCATATCACAACAGGGCATGGAAAATCACTCCGCAAAGACTTGTCCTTTCAACCACACAAACAAATTCACACTAGAGGAAAATTACGTGAGTGCCACAGTATGGGGAGCTCCTTCGTCCTTACCTTCAGCTCAAGAAACACAAGACAACGCACACTGGAGAAAAAACATGTAACTGTCATTGAGGTGGGAACAAATGTTTGCAAAGCTCTGACCTTAGAAGCCTCAATAACACCCAGACCCGACGACGAGGTAGCAGACCACACGACGCCATTCACATGAGAAAGTGTTCAGCCACAGCTCTCACTGGGAACAGCAAGAGAAAACTCACACTGTGGAGAAACCCTATAAAAGCCGCGCATGTGAGAAGGCGTTCAGTCATTTTTCTTACCTTAGAAGCCACAGAAAATCCGCCCTGCCTAGAAGCAGGATGCCTGTCCACAGGGCGGGAAATCCTTCAGCCAAAGCTCTGGCCTTAGCCAGCACAACAGAATTCATAGTGGAGAAACACCACACAAGCGTCTGCTCTGCGGGGAGGCCTTCCATCACGGCTCTGAGCTCCGGCGCCCCGGCAGAACACACGCAGGAGAGAAACCCCACGAGGGCCGCCGCTGCGGGAAAGCCTTCAGTCCACGCGCTCACCTTAGAAGCCATGAGAGACCCACCCTGCAGAGCGGCCGCACGCGTATCCGCTGGGCGGGAGAGCCTTCAGCCACCGCTCCTCCCTTCGGCGACACCAGGGGCCCCAGCCCTGAAGGGAGAGTCTCGCAGGCCTGCAGGAAGTCACCTGCCTGGTGGACAGTGCGGTACAAAGCAGAAGCAAAATCCAGTCCCAGCAGGAATATTTACCCCTCCAAGGGCTCTCACACTGCATGAATCAGCACTGCAGTCCTGGGGTGAGCAGGGAGGATCCTTCTACCCCCTTATCTGCCGTCAAGAGGTCAGGTTTGCAGGTGAGTTCTCCCAGGTCAGAGCAGTGACCGGGGGTTTCGCACATGCACAGATGTGCTGTCAGTGTGCCGCTCGCCAACCTGACATCGCAGGTGCAGGCACGCTGCAAGCAGAGCTGTGGGGACGGTGTCACCAACAGCTCCAAACTTTAACATGTCTGGAGGACTTGTGCAGGGAGCACCTCATTCTTGTAAATTATTTCCATCCTGGGCAAGCTCCGCTCGGGAGAAACGCTAGTCTCACAATCCCTGAAATAAGATTCAGCCACCTACCAGCCTGACGTGCTCAAGAAAAGCCATCGAAGGAGCAAAGGTTCAAACAGCAAGAAGAGGATAAAACACCTCGGGGTATAAAAGAGTCTTTGAAGCAGGACCAAGAGTCCCGACAGACAGTTCAGACTGGGGGAATGTTCTGTGTAAGATCAACAGAAATTCTTGATTCACGGAGCATCTCTGACAGGCGTCTGGGTGGGTGATTCCAAACACCCCTGGTGTCGTGGAGGAAGGGAAATCTGAAGGAATCCTTACATTTGGTCAACACTGAGATTCTAACAACGAGGTAGCAAACCTAAAAGCAGCATGGAAAACTCTCCAGCGATATTGCACGTAGGAAAAAAGGACATAAGTGAGCAGAAGGCAGTGGCTGAGGATGTTGAATGAAGAAATTTGTAGGAAATTGAACCTTTTCAAAACAATGCAAGCTGTTGCAAATGCAGCTCACGGCTGGCGTGAGGTCATCTCCGGGCAACCGCTCTGTGAGGCTTCCTCCCCAGGAGACGCGCAGCCCTTGCTGCATCTCTCCTTCCTCCAAACCCGCGTCCACCCTTAGCAGCCCGGCCCTCCTCCGGCCGCCCCGCCGCCCCCTCTCACTCTCCAAGCCTTAGAGGCAATTTTTAGCCCATCAGGCCAGGGGCAACATTCGCCAAGTCTTGTTTAAAGATGTTGGTGGCACCTGAGCATCTGTCCCCGGCCCTGGGAGCAGCCTGGAGCCACCTCAATGAGCAGCACCGTGTTCCCGGCCTGAGAAAGCTCCTTGGCTTCGGTCTCGCTTTTGACTGGAGATCAATGGAGGCAGAGTCACTTCTAAGGCCACACGTCACATCTCGCTCAGGGAGCCCTGCCCGGCCGAGCCACAGAGGCGGTGCCCCGCGCAGTCCTGCAAATTGTACTCAACTAAGACAAAGCCCCCAAACTACCAGCTCCCCTGGGAGCGGCTGGAAACGACACACACTGTGTCGCGGCGCGAGGCCAAAGGAAACTCGCTAAAAGGGCCCCATGATCTTTCCAAAGCCTGGGAAGTGCTGTCCCCTGACACCGTCCCTGGTACCCAGGGGAACGTCTCCCAGGACATCACCACGATGGTCTCCGTCTTTCCAGTAGCAAGAGTCACATTCCCAGGATGACCGACCCACGAGCACTCCCCGATAGAAGCAGGTGGCCCAGGGAGTCAGAGCCCCTCGGGGGCCCCCGCCATCCTCACAGGGCCGCGGGCACTGGCCGGGACAGACAGGAGTCCACTCAGTGTCCACCACAGGCCCCCGGGAGGCACCTGCAGCCGGAAGGGCTGGGTATGTCCACAACCACCTGCACAGGGGTGAGGGGCAGTGATTGATGGGAGGGAAGACCCGCTGGGTCACGTGACCCCAGGGACAGCATAAAAGGCAGGCCTGGGACCAAACCTCCCTAGTCCCACCTGCTCCGGCCTCCAGGACGCTGCCCACCGACAGTGCACCTGGTCCAGCCCCACCCGAGCATCTCCTGACCCACGGAGCAGCCCCGTGGCCTCAGGTGAGTTCCCCCTCTCGGGGGTCCTCTGATGGCGCAGCCAGTGATAGAGGGGTGAGGGGTGTTTTCAGTGGGGGCAGGAGGGGTTTACCCTCAAGCACTGTGCCCCGAGGCTGAGTCAGCCTTGCCAGGGGACCCTCCTGGCTCCCTGGCACAGACTCCAAGGGGGTTGTGGGGTGGCAGGGCTTGCTGTGCTGCCGCCTGGGCTGGGCTCCCACTCACGGGCACCTGTGCACCAAGATGGTTGGAACGGGGCGGGGGAGGGCGGTGGTGAGTCCTGGGTCGGGAAGTGCAGGGGGAGGGGCTGTGAGGGACCCAGGGTGGGCAGGAGAGGCCCTGAGGTAAGTCCTGTGGCCCCCGGTGTCCAGGACTCACCCCAGGCAGAGGCTGTGGCGGAGGAGGCGGGAGCTCCTGAGCCCACTAACACTTGCCTTGTCTCTTGTCCAGGTCACCCACCGTCGGGCCCGGGGACAGCGGGATGAAGCTCCAGGCAGCCCGTCCGATGGCGGGAAGGTCCAGCCCAGCTGGGGTCCTCTGCCCGGTGAGCACCCAGAGAGGGATGGACCCGCGGGCAGGACCCGGGGAGCAGACAGCACCCCCAACAGTGGAGGAGGATCCTCGGGTAAGTTCAGGACCTTGTCGGGCCCCCAGGTCGAGCACAGGGCAGGCGCCCCTCATGATGTCTGCACAGCTCAGGCCCCCCCGCCCCAGCACCGCCAGGTGCTCCAGGGCGGGCCCCGCACCCCCAGTCAGCTCCTCCCCCTGTCCCTGCACCTGTAGCCCCCGCTCGCCCCGGTGCCCAGTGCGGTCAGCCACCTGCGCCCTCCCTTCTCCTCCAGCCCCTCCCTCAGACCCTGGGGGAGGCCCCCACTCTGCCTCTCCTGCCCCCCACAGCCCCCTCCCCGATTCCTTCCCCTGCATGTGACTGTGAGGCCCTGACCCCGTGTCCCTCCTCCCCGCAGGTGAAGTGCAAGGACTGCGGAGCCTTTGGGCACAAGGCTGCCAGCCACAGGGGCCCCATCAGGTGCTGGCAGGGGGCCCTGGCACCCCAGGCTTTGGGCTCCCTGCAAGGCAAGGAGAACCAGAACCCGTGGTACGGGCACCTGGCACGGAAGCCCCAGACTGGCAGCCGGACCGTGCGGGAGGTTGCACGGGCACTGAGGTAGGTACATGCGGGCAGCTGGCGGGTCCCCCAGCTCACGGTCAAGGTCGCTGTGACCACCCCTCCCCTGTGGGCACAGCCAGGCCCGGGCCAGCACAGGTGGAGGGGGCAGCGCCACAGGCCGGGATCCTCCGGCCTCCATGCTGAGGGGCCCCTGATCTCCTGGGGGCCCACGCGGGTGAGGGGGGCAAAGGGAACCTGCACCTGTGGACAGCACGGGGAGGGGGGTTCAGGGGGGTCCATAGGGAGACCGTGGGCGCCCAGCAGTGGGGAGATGCTCCAAGGCGGGAGGACAGTGGGGTGGCCGGGGCGTTCATGACCCTCCCGGGAGCCGGGGGATGGAGGGGGGACACTGCCCACACCCTCTTGGGCTCAGGAATCTCTGCTTAATGGCGTTTATCCCCGCAGGCAGGAGCAGCAGCGGGGCGCCCTCCCGCAGAAGCCTCCCAGGAGCACCCCGGGCCCGGCGCAGGGCGGGCAGCCGCAGCCCCCTGGGACGACGCGCGGGTGAGTGTCCCTGCTCCCGGGCCGCCCCTGCGCCGGGGCCGCTGTGGTTCCCTCGCCGCGCGCTGCGCTGCTGACCGGAGCGCGGGGGAGCTCACGTCCGTCTCCCTCGTGTCCCCACAGCACCCGAGCCGGCCCCTGCCCGTCCACCCCACCCAGAAGCGCGGCCCTGGTCCGGACCTGCCCCGGGGAAGGCCGCCCGCGAGCTCGCAGAAGACACGCAGCGGTGTCCAGGGGTGTCCCAGGGGCCGGCCCGCCCCGGGGGGCTTCTCACCCGCCGCCCTGAGGGAGATGCAGGGCGGGGCTCCCTCCCCTGGGCCCACGTCTCTGGACACACCGCGGGGTGTCGCTCAGCATCAGGCCCTGCCTCCCGGCCCCCACCCCTGGACACACCCCAATCTCCTTGAGGTCCCCTCAGGCTCCGACACTCAGCCTGCCCTGAAGTGGGGGCCCCAGGGCTCCTCCATCAGCCCCAAGGCCCCAGGCAAGAGATCCGCCCCCAGTCCTGCTCCACAGAAGCCCCCGAAGAAAGCCCGGCTGGGCCCGGCCCAGCACCCCCAGGAGGACAGTGAGGACGCAGACGTGGGGCCTGAGCCAACCCTGCCTCCCCCACCAGGCCTCCCGGAACATGGGTCCTGCACAGCCCCGCTGGCCACCCAGGGGACCCCGGCCCCCAGCGCTGAGCCCCCGCGCCCTGCCCACGCCCCCGAGCGCCCAGACTCCCGGCCCTGCAGCCCGCCCCGCCCGGCCCTCACCTTGGTCCTCAGCAGACGGCAGCACGGCCAGTGGAGCTGCAGGTTCAAGGCCGCCTGCCCCCCGCCCCCTCCGCCGCAGAGCACCCCACCCGCTGCAGCCCCGAGGGCGCCGCCCCGCCTGCCCCGCGCAGCGTCCTCCACGAGGATCTCCTGGTGTCTTCCTCCTCTGAGGACAGCGATGGGGACTGAGACGCCCTGGCCGCGGACCCTGGCCCGCAGGCGCCCCGAGGATGCCCCGTGACAGGCGGGGACCCAGGGACGCCACAGCTCGCTGCCCCGCACCCTCGTGGGTGGGTTTACTGCAGACTCTGCTCACCGCCGCGAGCGCGAGGCTCCTGTCTGCGGCCTGGGATGGGGGCTCCCTGTGCCTTTGGCTCTTCCTGGAGCGCAGCCGTCGGGGGCCTGCGCCCCAGTCTCCTCTATTAATAAAGTGCCCTGAAACGCACGCGGGTTCGCGTCTCTCTTCTCCGAGCAGCACATCGCGCAGCGCCCCCGTTCCCTCCCGCACAGCTCCCCGTGGGGACCCTTAAGAGTCTGAGCCCAAAACCGCCCCCGGCAGGCCCTCATTCCGGCAGCCAGAGGACCCCAGGGCCCCCGCGGGGTCTCCCCCTTCTGACGCCGTCTGTGCGTGTCCGAGGCCAAGGACCCGGCCATCCTGGGGGGGCCCGTGGGAATCGCTCTCCTGGAGGAGCTGCCACCGCAGGGCGGGTGGGGGTGGGGAGCACCAGGGACGCTGAAGGGCGGCCTCGGCGCAGGACCCTTGACACCTTTCTGGGGGCGTGGTCACCCCAACTCTGCTCCTGGGCAGGGACCCCGAGGGGGAGGAGCACTGGGCCTGAGTGCCCTGGGCTTGGGCGAGGGAGGGTCTCTCTGGCTTCCCTGTGGGGTGAAGCAGAATCGGGTCCAGCCTGGGCTTCACTGTGTGAATCTGGGGGATTCCCTGGGGTGGGCCCAGGGCGCGCGGAGGGCGCCCTGCCCCGGCCCCCCACCCTGCGCTGACATGTGGCCGGGGTGGTGGTGGCCGAGTTATCGTCGGGCACCTTCCCCCGCTTGTTTTGAGCCGAACACGAATCAGTTTCCTGCTCTTTGTAAAGTCTTTGAAAGTGAAATTTGTGTCGGGCTTTACCTTCCACGCGTCGCGAGTGCGTTGGCACACATCCCCCCACACTCACTCATTTGCACACAAGAGTGTGTTATTGAGAGTGAAGAGGAGCTGGTGAGACACCGTCTTATTAGAGTCCAGCCCCCAGCAGGAGGCTGCCCGGTGCTGGCCGCCCCAGGCTGGGCAGGGGAAGGACAGGGCGGCTCCCGCGGCCGCGGCTCCAGCGCTTTGGAGGCCCGGGGGCAGCCAGCCCCCTGAGGGAGCCCCAGCGCACGCCCGGGAATCCTCGGGGTCTGTCTCCCCCGCTGTCATGGGGTCCACGTGGTTCAGGACGTCGGGGTTGAGGAGCCGGGGTGGGAGGGAAGGGGCGGGACGCCAGCCGGGCGCAGCCATCTCGCGGCTGCAGCAGGACAGCCTGGCGCTAGCCAGGCCCTCTCCGAGCTCCGGGCCGGGCTAGTGAGGACACAGCGACCCCCTTCCCCAGGGCCCCCCTTTTCGTCGGCTCGTCATGCCCAGGACCTGTAATAACGACCAGCTGCCTCCCTCGCCCAACACCCCCGCAGCACAGGGAGCAACAGAAGAGGAAAGTCAGGGGACACACCTGGGCCCACCCAACGCTGCCCCATCCCCAGCGACCCCCATCCTGGGACGGGCCGGGGCTGCTCCAAATACCTGCAGGCCCGGCCCGCGCCTCCTTTATAGCCCCTGGCCCCGCTCGCCCTGAAGCCCCCGACCCCCCCTCCCCGGGTCACCAGCCTGCTGGGCTACGCTGGGCATGGCCCTTCCAGGCTGGCATCTCCAGGGGAGTCTGGCGCTGGGTGAGCCTTTCCCTGGACAAGCGACACCCCAGCCCTCAGCGTCCAGGGGGCCCTGAGAAAGCGCGGTGGGGCTTGGGCTGATCTCTGCCTTCGCCCCCCCGATGATCAAGAGGCGCCTTCTGGGACGTGCATACCCGGGCACTGCCCGGAGCCCCGGGGTGAGGGGGACACGCTCCGGATTCCTGAGGGCTCGCGGCTCTAGGTCTGGGGCCGCAGTGGGTCCCGGGCAGAGCCGACGCTGCTTCCCCCCAAGGGAAGCCCAAGAGGACACAGGGCCTCATCCAGATTTCACGGAGTTCGGGTCGTTCATTTTTTGAAGCCTCGAGAGATCAAAGTGACCCATTGCCAGGGGTGCGGACCCAAGGGCCGCCTGCCCACCCCCCTGCCTTCCTGCGAGCGCCCGGGACACAGCTCCCCCCAACCTGAGCCCTCCACGGAACAGCAGCAGCCCAGCCGCCCTGTGCCCCACCCAGTCACGCCCCGGTTCTGAGGGCAAGATCCCGGGGCCAGGCCCGGCAGCAGGTGCCAGAGGTGTCGCCCTGGGGCCTCTCCAGGGAGCGCTGTGCCTCCCTCCCTGAATAACTGCCCCTCACCCCTGGGGCGGGGGTTGTGGCTCCAGACGTCCCCCGGGGCCATGTGGCCACACCCAGCACCTCCGGCTGCAGGGGCCTCCCGGGGGCCTTGGTGGACACTGAGTGGATCCTGTCTGTCCCGGCCAGCGCCCGCCCCACTGTGAGGATGGCGGGGCCCCGAGGGGCTCTGTCTCCCCAACAACAGTTCTGCATCTTCCCACCTCGCAGGCCCAGGCCAGGCCCTCGGCTCGGCGTCCGGACCTCCTGGGACCGATCAGAGAAACCTCGTCACGTCTGTCTTGAGCTGTGCAGCTTCCCTTGAAGATATTTTTTAATCCCGAATCCTTGGGAATGAATGATGTAGCCGCCTGTGTCCATCCCGCGGGCTGCTCCTGAGTGCAGCGGGGCCTCCTGCGAGCTCCCCGAGAGTCTGCTCCTGCACTTTGAGCCCCGGCCAGAGGAGTCACCCCAGCCCCACATGTGTCCGGAGCCAACTCCGGGCTTCTCTGACTCTCTCCTGTCCCTGCCAGCTCGTGCTGATGCTGCTCTGACATGCGGGGGCAGGTGGGGTGGCGCCAGTGGAGGGTAGGAGCCGCTGTCTGTCGACCCCAGCCCTATTCGGGTCCCGAGCCCAGGACACTGAGGGGGTCGGAAGGGGCCAGATGGCTGTCCCTGTCCAGCCGTGGGCAGCTGGGGCGCTGAGTGTCTCGTCAGGCCGCACCTGTGCCAGGTCGGGGCCGGCAGACGGGAGGCCTGCGGGGGGGGGGGGGTGTCACCCGCGCAGGACTCCCCGTGGAGATGCCAGCCCGGAAGGGACACGCCCAGCGCTGCCCAGCAGGCCGGTGACCCTGGGGGGCGGGGGCGGGGCCTGGGCGCGGGGCGGGGCCAGGGGCTATAAAAGGTTCCCGGGCCGGGCCTGCAGGTCATTCGGAGCCAGCGGTCCTGACGCGCGCATCGTCCAGCGGCTCTTCCTGACCCCGGCAGGGTAGACTCCGGACCTCGCCGCGACTCGGAGCTTCGGCCTCAGGACTGGACGCGCTCGCAGCCTCTGCACCAGGTGCGGGGACCCGGGAGCGCTGACCTGCCCCCCCCCCCAGACGCTCGTCCCTCCGGCAAGGCCTGCACGGCATGGCCCCGGGGCCTGCGGAGACGACCAGCTGCCAGGGCCTCCTAGGGCGCCGGCTGGGGTCCGGCCACGTTGGGGCCGGGCTTCGCAACCTGGGGAACACCTGCTACGCCAACGCGGCCCTGCAGTGCCTGACCTACACGCCCCCGCTGGCCGGCTACCTGCTGTCCCGGCCGCGCGCGCCCTCCTGCCCCCGGCGGCTGTCCTGCACGCTCTGCGCCATGCGGGCGCACGTCTCCCGCGCCCTCCTGCACCCCGGGGAGGTGGTGTCGCCCGTGAAGGAGCTGCTCGCCGGCTTCCATGCCTGGCGCCAGGAAGATGCCCACGAGTTCCTGATGGCCACCGTGGGCGCCATGCAGGGCGGGTGTGTGAGCGAGCTGGCGGCCGCGCACCCACAGCCCCAGGACAGCACCCTGGTGCGGCGGCTCTTCGGGGGCTACTGGAGGTCCCAGATCCAGTGCGTGCGCTGCTGCGGAGTCTCCACCACGCTGGAGCCCTACCTGGACATCGCCCTGGACATCCAGGCCGCCGACAGCGTGGAGCAGGCTCTGCAGGACTTGGTGAAGCCGGAGAGCCTGGTCGGGCCCGACGCGTACCACTGCGCTGCCTGTGGCGACAGGGGGCCCGCCGCCAAGACGCTGGCTCTGCACGCCCCTCCCCAGGTCCTCATCCTCATGCTCAAGCGCTTCGGCGGCCACACAGGTGGCAAGGTGGCCAAGCCCGTGCGCTACCCACAGCGCCTGGACCTGCAGGCCGTGCTGTCCGAGCAGACGGCGGGGGCCCTGGAGTACGAACTCTATACGGTGCTGGTCCACGCAGGCTGGGGGTGTCACCAGGGACACTACTTCTGCTACGTGAGGCCTGGGAAGGACCGGTGGTATCGCATGACGACTCTCAGGTCACCTCCTGCAATGTCTCCTCTGCCCTGAGCCAACAGGCCTACGTGCTCTTTTACATCCAGAAGAAGGAACTGGACAGGGCCAGCGAGCTGGACTCCCCTGGTGGGCCACCCCCAATGCTGACCACCACAGGTGTGGACCTGCTCCCTGAGGCCCATTGGGAGCCTGTGGGAGACAGGCCTCCTGCGGTCCCCGAGCCCCAGGAGCCTGCGCGAGAGACCCCGACCCGGCCGGTCACCTTGGACCAGTGGAGAAAGCATCAGGAGCACGAGCGACCCAAGCCTGCCCTCAAGCTCAGGGAGGTGGACCGTGCCCTGCCCGCCGACGCGGTCGTGATCCACCGGCCCAGACAGCCCGCGGGGACCAGCGCAGGTCCTGCCCAGCAGGACACTGGCCAGCCGCAGCTTTCAGCCTGGGCACATGCTGCTCAAGGGCCAGCCCCCGTGGACAGAGCCCCTGGCATGGGAGGGAGAACCAGAGCCACCAAGGGGAAGAACAGGAAGGCCCAGAGGGTCCTGGTTGCCTTCTAGACACCGACTCCCATATCCGGTCCTCCAGGCCGAGGTGACAGAGCACATGAACACCCAGGATCCTGCGTGTCCCACGGGAGGCCCAACCCGCCAGAGCCTCCCTAACCCAGTGCTCCTCACCCTCAGCACCTTAGACATGACCCCGGAAAGGTCCTTCCGCTGTCCAGCAGCAATGAGATTCCCAAGCGATCCCCAGCTCCGTGTAGGCCAGGTGCAGGGGCCCAATGGAATCCCACTCCTGGCACGGGGTTCCCTAGTTTTGGTTGCACCTGATCCTCCAACTGTGGGGATGGAAGAAAGGGCAAGGCCCTGGCCTGGGTGCAGGTGGCCCACACAGCACACTCAGCCTTGTCTTAGGATGAGTTTTGCTGCAAAGCCACTCAGCTGTCCCCAATGGAAAGCAGTTCTGCATCCAACGACTCGCTTTCCCGGGCGTGGAGTGCAAGGCGGGAGCCGGAGTGCCTCCCGGCGCCCGTGATGGACACCTGGACCTAGCAAGTTGGGCGTGCCCCCGGGCAGGAGGCAGCGCGCTCCATCCTGGAAGGACCTGAGCCTCAGGAGCCAGTACATGGAGTCACCATGGGGTGCCTTCTCCTGCGCCTGTTCTCTGTGAACTCACAACACTGTTTAATGTAGCATGTACGTTTCTTTCAATTAACAGTGTGTGACCAAAATGATACGGTACAGCTGAGGTCCCCCAAGGGGCACAAAGCATTTCTACCTTCTGAACCTTCTAGAGGACCTGTTGAGAAAGAGATCCATAGTGGTTTCTGGATGGCGGCGTGGGAGTTCAGTTCCTGATAGGATTTAGTCTGCTTAGAGATGCCAGAGCAGAGTGGGTGGTGGGGGGAGGGTGAGAAGCACCAGGGCTCCCTGAAGCAAGGCCCCAGGGTATGACTGGTGGTAGCTGTGGCCCTTTCCTGCAGGGATCACATACCCTCTGCACCTCTGATGGGGACACCCTTGGGGGTGGGGCACCTGCCCGCTGTGTTTTCTGAGAGTGGCCTTCTTGGCATACTTCTAAGTTTTCTGATAGCAGGCATTGCCTGTAGCCCCTCGTTTTCTCTGAAGAAGGGAATGTGGGTGGTGGGAGGGCTATCTAGGACTAGATGGAGGGGTTGAATCCTGTGATAAAATTAACCTAGTGACATCTGGCAAGAGGGAAAATGATTTTGAGTGATTTGGGAAAGTTACCTTATCCTTCCCAAAAGATGAATAAAGATCAAATGTACCATACGTGCCATGTGTGTGCCCATTGTTTTTTTAATCAGAATGTGTTTATCATTTCTTGCAGATGCTTTTGCCCGCTACTAAGACATATAATTTTTGTGATGATATTTGTCATGGTAAAAGTTCTGAGTAGTGTCATGAGGATCAGGAGCTGAAGATGGGGTGTCCTTCGTGACTCAAATGTCCGCACCTTCCTCCCTAGTGGGCACCTGTTTGTGTTTTGCTGCTTTCATTCTGCAGAAATCGATGATCACGGCCATGGGTGCTCCATTCTGGGGACCAACAGTCATTAGAAAAGCGGGGGACGTGATCAGATCATTGTTCGGGCCATAGCCAAAGCCTGCACTCAGGGCCCAGGTGTGGGCTGCTGCTCCCTTCCACGCCGGGCCTCATAATTCTGGAGTGAGACACCGTCTCTCCCACACATACTTATTTACTTTGCTCATTTATATCAGACAAAAAGTTTCAGAATTAAAGCAGAGTTGCTTATGCTGTCTTTCAACAGGAAATCTGATGGGGCCTCCCCCATGGCGCAGCCAGCAGCCTCTGCACCACAGGTTAGTTTTCCTGCCTCCCACAGGGGAGGGGGGGTTTCCCACAAAACAAACACACAAAAACGAATGTACAACAACAAACAAGCGAAAACAAACATAAACAAACAAAAACACAAACAAAATTAACAAAAACAAACAAACAAAAACAAACAAACGGACACGCCCTGGTATTTCCATGGCGGGTGCCTTGATCAGGCTCTTTTAAAAAGCTCCTGGGCACGAATGGGCACCCAGAGGGCCCCCAGGAAGGGGGAGTGGAGGGACCAGGGCGCACGGGAGGCGGGGTGCAGGGGGGAGGGAAGAACCTGAACACAATTGTTGATGGGAAGCAGAGGGCAATTTGGCTTTAAAATCTTGTTTCAAATTCAGAAAACCAGGAAGGAGACTGAAGCCACAGGCACATCCCGGGGATTCCCGGCCAGGAAAGCCTGGTGCGAACTGTCAGAGCCTGATCATTATCAGCTGTTGCCAATTAAACTGAGAGGTTCGCTTCTTACTGTCCCTTTCCCTGGGGGCAGGAACACAGAATGGGGATCTACCTGCTCTTGACAGAAGTGCCCATTGCCCACAGCCATCTGGGGCCTCTGGTCCACCTCAGTAGCCTCCTAGCCACGCCAAGATGAGGCCCTCAGCTCATTTCCACCTTAGAGTTGAATAAACTGAGTCACAAAAAGACTGAGTAGCATCTCCTGGACTGTGATGGTGGAAATGAGAACCCGTGAGGTCTGTCTCCAGGGTCTGGACTTATTTGTTCCCTGAAGCCCTTCTTCACACTTCTCTTGTCTCTGCCTCTCCAGCCAAGATACCAGAATGTTGAATTTTAGTTCCTCCTCCTCACATGACTGTTTCCACCCTCGCTGCACCATAGAATCGCTTTGGGGGGGGGGTGTTTGAAAACAGTGGCTTATCACTGTGAGGCAAGACTGTTCGCTCACAGGGCCTCAGGGTGTGAGTGGGGACGGTGGCAGTTGGGAGAGCACCCGCCAGTTGAGTTCTCTCTTGGAAGCATTTCCCCTTGAGCTTGAGTTCAGTTTTTAGGTTTGTTCAAAGGGAAACATGTGCAATTCCTTTGTGAGAACTTTCATTCTGCAGTACGTTGCGGGCTTCTGTGGTGTGTGATCGCTTAGGGGGTGCAGCTTGCCTGAGTGCTCTCGGCAGAGCTGCTGTGGAAGGAGAAAGCACTGGCGGAGAGCTGACTGGGTGCGGAGCTCAGGACTCACCCAGTCAAGGTACTGGATGTGGTTACGGGACGATGAACTCCCGCCCCCACATAGCCCAACTCAGATGCTTCATGGAGAAATTCAAGGAGTGTTCTGTGGCCTGGAGGTGCTGAGCTACCCCTTCCTCTGGTCTGCAACTGTCCCCACAGAGACGGGGCTGGTGCTGACGCAGTGGTGGACATCAGTGTCATTGCTACTGCCCCCCGCATGACCTCGCCAAGCCAGGGCCACGGCACACTGGAGCAACCAGGCACGGGTGAAGGATCTTGTGTCTCCCGCAGGCCAGGACAGAGCGCAATATGTCAGTGAGGAGAGAGGATGCGTGGGGTTGAGCTGTGTGGAAGGAGCTGCTGGGAAGGCTTTCCCGCACAGATGGCATTCACAGACTTTACCTTGACTGGGAATGTGCTTATGCTGATGAAGGCATGGCCGGCCACCAAGGGATTTCCAACACTGCTTGCTGATACAGGGTTTCTTTTCCGTGGGAGCCTATAAATGTTCGTTCAGTGTGGAGCACTATGGGGAATCTCCCATACTGTTACATTCAAAGGGAATCTGCTTTTGGGAAGGAGAAGAAGGGCTAGTAATGGTTTTCCATATACATCCATACATTCATTATTAAATATATATACATATATATATATAATCATTTAGTGATGCCCTTCAATTAAAATCTTTCCAGTGTTAATTCCTAATGAGCTGCATCTCCCTCCTGCACACGTTTTTGTAGCATCCTAACTGCGGCTTGTAGACTGATTTTGAAGGCGTCAATGTGTTTCAAAGACGAGGCATAGGGGCCTCCCCGGTGGCGCAGCGGTTGAGCACTGGGTTGCTCAGCTGCCCGCAGTCTCTGCAGCTCCGGTTCGATCCCCGGTTGCTCCCTGGCCACAGGAGGAGGGTCCCACATGGCGCGCAGACCTCTCCTGCAGCCCGCTGCTCCCCTCAGCAGTGTACTTCGGTCCTTCTGCCTGCTCTGCGTCCCGCTCTGGCTCTGGTGAATTCTCTCACCCTCCCGCGCTTCTGACTGTGCCCAGTGCTTGCATAAATAAATAAATAAATCTTTAAAAAAAAAAAAGACTAGGCAAAGACTAGGCATAGGAACAGTATGTAGTTGTCCATATTTTTTTAATATCTCGGGATATAATTTTGAGCTCATTAATTTTTTCACTACCTCAACTATCCAAAACTTTTTGCTGAGAGTTAAATCTCAACTTAATGTACTTTAGGATAATAGATTCACTTATTCACATACTACTGCCATGTCTCTAATTTGAATGATTAGTGTCACTCGCCATGTGACTTACCATTGCCTTGATTGCAGATGCGTCCTTCCTGCTGATATGGACTCTCCTGGGTTCTAAAAAGGTCCCGGGGTTGGAACGAGACAAAAGCTGCAGGCTGTGGATTTGTGCTGTAGATCTCAGACCCTGTAGATCTCAGCATCTGGCCAGGAGGGCAGGGAGGGGCAGGCGATCCCGGGGGAGACTTGGAGGCACCCCCCCAGCAGGGCTGGTGGAAGAACAATGGGGAGGGGCATGGATGCTGCCCGCGCCTCCTCCCGCCCCTCCCCCGACTCCATCTCAGACCAGTGCATGGGAACAGGCTTGGCTCTCCTCGGCCCAGGCTCAGCTCCCTCTGGCCGGCACGGATCAGGCTGCTGTCTGTTCCAAACGTGCACGGGCCAGCTTTTCTGACACATGTGGAAACGTTCCCATAGGCTCTGCAGAGCACACTGACAGCCCAGCGTCTTCCTGTATCATCTCTGTGCCCCAAAGAGGCGCAGCACAGACGCCAGCACACGGGGCCTGGGCCAGTCCTCCCAGGGAGCCAATGGCCGTCGCCCACGGGACTGTTCCCTGGGAGACGTGGAACATTCTTATAGACTGGAAAGGGTTATTTATTGGGATTAGGAAGCACAATGTCTCCTTCTGCTTCTATGCACCCCAGACACGGCCATGGCAGGGGGCCGGGGGTTTGGTTCTGCTCGTTGAGGAACAAGCGTGGGCACGGCCTGGCGCGGTGAGGCCTCGCTGATGGGGTGACGTCTGCCCCGTCTCAATTCTAAATCCATCCCCTGTGTCCAGGAGCCCTGGGTCCTCCGCTTGGTGAGCACCCAGAGAGGGATGGCCCCGCGGGCAGGACCCGGGGAGCAGACAGCACCCCCAACAGTGGAGGAGGATCCTCGGGTAAGTTCAGGACCTTGGGCCCACCACGTCGAGCACAGGGCAGGCGCCCCTCATGCTGTCCGCACAGCTCAGGCCCCCCCGCCCCAGCACTGCCAGGTGCTCCAGGGCGGGCCCCGCACCCCCAGTCAGCTCCTCCCCCTTTCCCTGCACCTGTAGCCCCCGCTCGCCCCGGTGCCCAGTGCGGTCAGCCACCTGCGCCCTCCCTTCTCCTCCAGCCCCTCCCTTAGACTCTGGGGGAGGCCCCCACTCTGCCTCCCCTGCCCCCCACAGCCCCCTCCCCGATCCCTGCCCCTGCATGTGACTGTGAGGCCCTGACCCCGTGTCCCTCCTCCCTGCAGGTGAAGTGCAAGGACTGCGGAGCCTTTGGGCACAAGGCCGCCAGCCCCAGGTGCCCCATCAGGTGCTGGCAGGGGGCCCTGGCGCCCCAGGCTTTGGGCTCCCTGCAAGGCAAGGAGAACCGGATCCCGTGGTACGGGCACCTGGCACGGAAGCCCCAGACGGGCAGCCGGACCGTGCGGGAGGTTGCACGGGCACTGAGGTAGGTACATGCGGGCAGCTGGCGGGTACCCCAGCTCAAGGTCAAGGTCGCTGTGACCTACCCCTCCCCTGTGGGCACAGCCAGGCCCGGGCCAGCACAGGTGGAGGGGGCAGCGCCACAGGCCGGGGACCTCCGGCCTCCATGCTGAGGGGCCCCTGATCTCCTGGGGGCCCACGCGGGTGAGGGGGGCAAAGGGAACCTGCACCTGTGGACAGCACGGGGAGGGGGGTTCAGGGGGGTCCATAGAGAGACCGTGGGCGCCCAGCAGTGGGGAGATGCTCCAAGGCGGGAGGACAGTGGGGTGGCCGGGGCGTTCATGACCCTCCCGGGAGCCGGGGGATGGAGGGGGGACACTGCCCACACCCTCGTGGGCGCAGGAATCTCTGCTTAATGGCGTTTCTCCCCGCAGGCAGGAGCAGCAGCGGGGCGCCCTCCCGCAGAAGCCTCCCAGGAGCACCCCGGGCCCGGCGCAGGGCGGGCGGGCAGCCGCAGCCCCCTGGGACGACGCGCGGGTGACTGTCCCTGCTCCCGGGCCGCCCCTGCGCCAGGGCCGCTGTGGTTCCCTCGCCGCGCGCTGCGCTGCTGACCGGAGCGCGGGGGAGCTCACGTCCCTCTCCCTCGTGTCCACACAGCACCCGAGCCGGCCCCTGCCCGTCCACCCCACCCAGAAGCGCGGCCCGGACCTGCCCTGGGGACGGCCGCCCGCGAGCTCGCAGAAGACACGCAGCGGTGTCCAGGGGTGTCCCAGCAGCTGGCCCGCCCCGGGGGGCTTCTCACCCGCCGCCCTGAGGGAGATGCAGGGCGGGGCTTCCTCCCCTGGGCCCCCGTCTCTGGACACATCGCGGGGTGTCGCTCAGCATCAGGCCCTGGCTCCCGGCCCCCACCCTTGGACACACCCCAATCTCCTCGAGATCCCCTCAGGCTCCGACCCTCAGCCTGCCCTGAAGTGGGGGCTCCAGGGCTCCTCCGTGGAGCGCAGCCGTCGGGGGCCTGCGCCCCAGTCTCGTCTATTAATAAAGTGCCCTGAAACGCACGCGGGTTCGCGTCTCTCTTCTCCGAGCAGCACATCGCGCAGCGCCCCCGTTCCCTCCCGCACAGCTCCCCGTGGGGACCCTTAAGAGTCTGGGCCCAAAACCGCCCCCGGCAGGCCCTCATTCCGGCAGCCAGAGGACCCCAGGGCCCCCGCGGGGTCTCCCCCTTCTGACGCCGTCTGTGCGTGTCCGAGGCCAAGGACCCGGCCATCCTGGGGGGGCTCGTGGGAATCGCTCTCCTGGAGGAGCTGCCGCCGCAGGGCATGTGGGGTGGGGAGCACCAGGGACGCTGAAGGGCGGCCTCGGGGCAGGACCCTTGACACCTTTCTGGGGGCGTGGTCACCCCAACTCTGCACCTGGGCAGGGACCCCGAGGGGGAGGAGCACTGGGCCTGAGTGCCCTGGGCTTGGGCGAGGGAGGGTCTCTCTGGCTTCCCTGTGGGGTGAAGCAGAATCGGGTCCAGCCTGGGCTTCACTGTGTGAATCTGGGGGAGTCCCTGGGGTGGGCCCAGGGCGTGCGGAGGGCGCCCTGCCCCGGCCCCCCACCCCGCGCTGACATGTGGCCGGGGTGGTGGTGGCCGAGGGATCGTCGGGCACCTTCCCCCGCTTGTTTTGAGCCGAACACGAATCAGTTTCCTGCTCTTTGTAAAGTCTTTGAAAGTGAAATTTGTGTCGGGCTTTACCTTCCACGCGTCGCGAGTGCGTTGGCACACATCCCCCCACACTCACTCATTTGCACACAAGAGTGTGTTACTGAGAGTGAAGAGGAGCTGGTGAGACACCGTCTTATTAGAGTCCAGCCCCCAGCAGGAGGCTGCCCGGTGCTGGCCGCCCCAGGCTGGGCAGGGGAAGGACAGGGCGGCTCCCGCGGCCGCGGCTCCAGCTCTCTGGAGGCCGGGGGGCTGCCAGGTCATGGGTGAGCCCCAGCGCACGCCCAGGAATCCTCGGGGTCTGTCTCCCCCGCTGTCACGGGGTCCCCGTGGCTCAGGACGTCGGGGCTGAGGAGCCTTGGGCGGGGAAGGGGCCGGACGCCAGCAGGGCGCAGCCATCTCGCGGCTGCAGCAGGACAGCCCGGCGCCAGCCAGGCCCTCTCCGAGCTCCGGGCCGGGCTAGTGAGGACACAGCGCCCCCCTTCCCCAGGGCACCCCTTTTCGTCGGCTCGTCATGCTCAGGTACTGTAATAGCGACCAGCCGCCTCCCTTGCCCACCACCCCCGCAGCACAGTGGGCGATGGAAGAGGAAAGTCAGGGGACACACCTGGGCCACCCAACGCTGCCCCATCCCCAGCGACCCAACTCTCCAAATACCTGCATGCCCAGCTCGAGCCTCCTTTATCGCCCCTGGCCCCGCCGGCCCCGAGCCCTGCATCGCCCCCCACCGGGTCACCGTCCTGCTGGGCAGCGATGGGCGTGGCCCCTCTGGGCCCTCATCTCCCGGGGAGTCCTATGCCGGGTGACACCCTCCGTGGACGCCCACGACTTCCGTGGTCCTCGGGGTCCAGGCCGCCCCGAGAAAGCGCCGTGGGGCCTGGCTGACCTCTGCCTTCACCCCCCGACGGTCATGAGGCGCCTGCTGGGACGGGCGCCCCAGGGCCCCCCCCCCCGGAGCCCCGGGGTGAGGGGGACACGCTCCGGATTCCTGAGGGCTCGCGGCTCTAGGGGCGGGGGCCGCAGTGGGGCCGGGCTGAGCCGACACTGCTTCCCCCCAAGGGAAGCCTGAGAGGACGCGGGGCCTCGGCCAGATTTCACGGAGATCGGGTCATTCATGTTCTGAAGCCTCGAGAGTTCAAAGTGACCCACTGCCAGGGGTGCGGACCCAAGGGCTGCCTGCCCACCAACTTCCTTCCTGCGAGCACCCACGGGGGACAGCCCGGGCCACAGCTCCACCCTAACCCGAGCCTTCCACGGAACGGCGGCAGTCCAGCCCCCCCACATCCCCCCAGCCACATCCCGGTTCTGAGGGCAAGTTCCCGGTGGCCAGTCCCGGAAGCAGGTGCCAGAGGTCATGCCCTGGGGCCTCTCCAGGGAGCCCTAGGCCTCCCTCCCTCAATCACTGCCCCTCACCCCTGGGGCGGGGGTTGTGTCTCCAGGCGTCCCCCGGGGCCATGTGGCCACACCCAGCACCTCCGGCTGCAGGGGCCTCCCGGGGCCCACGGTGGACACTGAGTGGATCCTGTCTGTCCTGGCCAGCGCCCGCCCCACTGTGAGGATGGCGGGCCCCGAGGGGCTCTGTCTCCCCAACACCCGTTCTGCATCTTCCCACCTCGCAGGCCCAGGCCAGGCCCTCGGCTCGGCGTCCGGACCTCCTGGGACCCCATCAGAGAAATCTCGTCACGTCTGTCTTGAGCTGTGCCCCTTCCCTTGAAGATATTTTTTAATCCCGAATCCTTGGGAATGAATGATGTAGCCGCCTGTGTCCATCCCGCGGGCTGCTCCTGAGTGCAGCGGGGCCTCCTGCGAGCTCCCCGAGAGTCTGCTCCTGCACTTTGAGCCCCGGCCAGAGGAGTCACCCCAGCCCCACCAGGTGTCCTGAGCCACCTCCGGGCTTCTCTGACTCTCTCCTGTCCCTGCCAGCTCGTGCTGATGCTGCTCTGACTTGCCGGGGCAGGTGGGGTGGCGCCAGTGGAGGGTCCGAGCCGCTGTTTGTTGTCCCCAGCCCTATTCGGGTCCCAAGCCCAGGACGCTGAGGGGGTCGGAGGGGGCCTGATGGCTGTCCCTGTCCAGCCGTGGGCAGCTGGGGCCCGAAGTGCCTCGTCAGGCCCCACCTGTG
Organism: Talpa europaea; assembly: GCF_964194135.1. NCBI lineage: Eukaryota > Metazoa > Chordata > Mammalia > Eulipotyphla > Talpidae > Talpa > Talpa europaea. Next base: position 154,842 of record NW_028168027.1, on the reverse strand, counting down.
CCAGGTCGGGGACCGGCAGACGGGAGGCGGGGAGGGGTCACAGGGCGCCTGACTCCCGGGGGAGATGGAAGGGCCACGCCCAGCGCTGCCCAGCAGGCCGGTGACCCTGGGGGGCGGGGGCGGGGCCTCGGCCCGGGGCGGGGCCACGGGCTATAAAAGGGGCCCGGGCCGCGCCTGCAGGTCATTCGGAGCCAGCGGTCCTGACGCGCGCATCGTCCAGCGGCTCTTCCTGACCCCGGCAGGGTAGACTCCGGACCTCGCCCCGACTCGGAGCTTCGGCCTCAGGACTGGACGCGCTCGCAGCCTCTGGACCAGGTGCGGAGACCCGGGAGCGCTGACCTGCCTCCCCCCCCGAGACAGACGCTCGTCCCTCCGGCCAGGCGCGCGCGGCATGGCCCCGGGGCCTGTGGAGACGACCGGCTGCCAGGGCCGCCTCGGGCGCCGGCTGGGGCCCGGCCAGGTGGGGGCCGGGCTGCGCAACCTGGGGAACACCTGCTACGCCAACGCGGCCCTGCAGTGCCTGACCTACACGCCCCCGCTGGCCGGCTACCTGCTGTCCCGGCCGCGCGCGCCCTCCTGCCCCCCGCGGCTGTCCTGCACGCTCTGTGCCATGCGGGCGCACGTCTCCCGCGCCCTCCTGCACCCCGGGGAGGTGGTGTCGCCCGTGAAGGAGCTGCTCGCCGGCTTCCATGCCTGGCGCCAGGAAGATGCCCACGAGTTCCTGATGGCCACCGTGGACGCCATGCAGGGCGGGTGTGTGAGCGAGCTGGCGGCCGCGCACCCACAGCCCCAGGACAGCACCCTGGTGCGGCGGCTCTTCGGGGGCTACTGGAGGTCCCAGATCCAGTGCGTGTGCTGCTGCGGAGTCTCCACCACGCTGGAGCCCTACCTGGACATTGCCCTGGACATCCAGGCCGCCGACAGCGTGGAGCAGGCTCTGCAGGACTTGGTGAAGCCGGAGAGCCTGGAAGGGCCTGACGCGTACCACTGCGCTGCCTGTGGCGACAGGGGGCCCGCCACCAAGACGCTGGCTCTGCACGCCCCTCCCCAGGTCCTCATCCTCATGCTCAAGCGCTTCGGCGGCCCCACAGGCGGCAAGGTGGCCAAGCCCGTGCGCTACCCACAGCGCCTGGACCTGCAGGCCTTGCTGTCCGAGCAGAAGGCGGGGGCCCTGGAGTACGAACTCTATGCGGTGCTGGTGCACGCAGGCCTGGGGTGTCACCAGGGACACTACTTCTGCTACGTGAGGCCTGGGAAGGACCGGTGGTATCGCATGGACGACTCTCAGGTCACCTCATGCAGTGTCTCCTCTGCCCTGAGCCAACAGGCCTACGTGCTCTTTTACATCCAGAAGAAGGAACTGGACAGGGCCAGCGAGCAGGACTCCCCTGGTGGGCCACCCCCAACGCTGACCACCACAGGTGGGGACCTGCTCCCTGAGGCCCATTGGGAGCCTGTGGGAGACAGGCCTCCTGCGGTCCCCGAGCCCCAGGAGCCTGCGCGAGAGACCCAGACCCGGCCGGTCACCTTGGACCAGTGGAGAAAGCATCAGGAGCATGAGCGACCCAAGCCTGCCCTCAAGCTCAGGGAGGTGGACCGTGCCCTGCCCGCCGACGCGGTCATGATCCACTGGCCCAGACAGCCTGTGGGGACAAGAGCGGGTCCTGCCCAGTGGGACACTGGCCAGCCTCAGCCTTCAACCTGGGCACATGCTGCAAAAGGGCCAGCACCTGTGGGAGGAGCCCCTGGCATGGGATGGAGAAGCAGAGCCACCAGGGGAAGAAGAGGAAGGCCCAAAGGGTCCTGCTTGCCTTATAGACACCGATTCCATCTCCGTTCGTCCAGGCCGTGGTGTCAAGAGCATCTGAACACCCAGCATCCTGCGTGTCCCAGGGGAGGCCCACCCCGGCAAAGCCACCCAGACCCAGTGCTCCGCACCCTCAGCACCTTGGACAGGACCCCGGAATGGTCCTTCCCCTGCCCAGCAGCAATGGGATTCCCAAGAGCTCCCCAGCTCCGTATGGGCCAGGTGCAGTGGCCCAATAGAAGCCCACTCCTGGCACGGGGTTCCCTAGTTTTGGGCGCACCTGATCCTCCAACTGTGGCGGGGGAAGAAAGGGCAGAGCCTTGGCCTGGGCGCAGGTGGCCCACACAGCACACTCAGCCTTGTCTTAGGATGAGTTTTGCTGCAAAGCCTCTCAGTTGTCCCCAATGGAAACCTGTTCTGCATCCAACTAGTCGCTCTCCCGCGGCATGGAGTGCAAGGCGGGAGCAGGAGAGCCTCCCGGCACCCGTGAACGACACCTGGACCTAGCAAGTTGGGCGTGCCCCCGGGCAGGAGGTAGCACACTCCATCATGTAAGGACCTGATCCTCTGGAGCCAGTGCATGGAGTCACCATGGGGTGCCTTCTCCTGCGCCTGTTCTCTGTGAACTCACAACACTGTTTAATGGAGCATGTACGTTGCTTTCAATTAACAGTGTGTGACCAAAACGATACGGTACAGCAGAAAGCATTTCTACCTTTTGAACCTTCTGAGAGGATCTGTTGAGAAAGAGATCCATAGTGGTTTCTGGATGGCGCCATGGGAGTTCAGTTCCTGATAGGATTTAGTCTGCTTAGAGATGCCAGAGCAGAGTGGGTGGTGGGGGGAGGGTGAGAAGCACCAGGGGTCCCTGAAGCAAGGCCCCGGGGCATGACAGTGGTACCTGTGGCCCCTCCTACAGGGGCACTGCTCCCCTGGGATCACACACCCTCAGCACCTCCGATGGGGACACCCTTGGGGGTGGGGCATCTGCCTGCTGTGTTTCCCGGGAGTGGCGTTCTTGGCATAATTCTAAGTTCTCTGATAGCAGGCATTGCCTGTAGCCCCTAGTTTTCTCCGAAGAAGGGAATGTGGGTGGTGGGAGGGCTATCTAGGACTAGATGGAGGGATTGAATCCTGCGATAAAATTAACCTAGTGACATCTGGCAAGAGGGAAAATGATTTTGAGTGATTTGGGAAAGTTACCTTATCCTTCCCAAAAGATGAATAAAGATCAAATGTACCATACGTGACATGTGTGCCCATTGTTTTTTTAATCAGAATGTGTTTAATTTCTTGCAAATGCTTTTGCCCGGTACTAAGACATATAATTTTTGAGATATTTGTCATGGTAAAAGTTCTGAGTTGTGTCATGAGGATCAGGAGCTGAAGATGGGGTGTGCTTCGTGACTCAAATGTCTGCACCTTCCTCCCTAGTGGTCCCGTTTGGGTTTTGCTGCTTTCATTATGCAGAAATTGATGAACACAGCCATGGGTGCTCCATTCTGGGGAACAACAATTATTAGAAAAGCGAGGAAAGTGATCAGATCATTGTTCGGGTCATAGCCAAAGCCTGCACTCAGGGCCCGGGTGTGGGCTGCTGCTCCCTTCCACGCTGGGCCTTATAATTCTGGAGTGAGACACCGTCTCTCCCACACATACTTATTTACTTTGCTCATTTGTATAGGACAGAAAAGTTTCAGAATTAAAGCACAGTAGCTTACGCTGTCTTTCAATAGGGAATCTGATGGGGCCTCCTCCTGGCGCAGCCGGCAGCCTCTGCAGTGCAGGTTAGTTCCCTGGCCTGTGGCGGGGGCGGGGTCCCACAAAACAAACAAACAGAAACAAACAAAAACAAATGAAGAAAAACAAACAAGCGAAAACAAACAAGCAAAAACAAAAATAAACAAAAACAAACACTAACAAAAACAAACAGAAACAGAAACAAACTAAAACAAACACAAAAAAAGACTCACAAAAACAAAAACAAAAACAAACAAACCAAAAACAAACACTAACAAAAATTAACAAAAACATACAAAAACAAAAACAACAGAAACTAACAAAAACAAACAGAAACAAACAAAAACAATCAAAAACAAACACTCACAAAAACAAGCAAAAACAAAAATAAAGAAACAAAAATAAACCCTAACAAAAACAAACACAAACAAAAACAAAAACAAAAACAGACACTAACAAAAATTAACAAAAACAAACAAAACCAAAAACAAAAAAAAACAGAAACTAACAAACATTAACAAAAACAAACACAAACACACAAACAGAAACAAAAACAAAAAACTCTAACAAAAACAAACGAATCAAACAAAAACAAACACTAAAAACACACAAAAACTGACAAAAACAAACAAACACAAACACACAAAAACAAACAAAAACAAATGGACACGACCGGGTATTTCCACGGAGGGTGCCTTGATCAGGCTCTTCTAAAAAGCTCCTTGGCACGAATGGGCACCCGGAGGGCCCCCAGGTACGGGGGAGGGGAGGGACCAGGGCCCACGGGAGGCAGGGTGCAGGGGGGAAGGAAGAAATAGAACGCTACATAAATGAATCCCCCAAAGGTTAACAGACCTGAACACAATTGTTGATGGGAAGCAGAGGCAATTTGGCTTTAAAATCTTGTTTCAAAGTCAGAAAGCCCAGAAGGCGACTGAAGCCACAGGCACATCCAGGGGATTCCTGGCCAGGAAAGCCTGGTGCTAACTGTCAGCGCCTGATCATTATCAGCTGTTGCCAATTAAACTGAGAGGTTCGCTTCTTGCTGTGTTCCCCTGGGGGCAGGAACACAGCAGGGGGATCTACCTGCTCTTGACAGAAGTGCCCCTTGCCCACAGCCATCTAGGGCCTCTGGTCCACCACAGTGGCCTCCTAGCCACGCCAAGATGAGGCCCTCAGCTCATTTCCACCTTAGAGTTGAATAAACTGAGTCACAATAAGACTGAGTAACATCTCCTGGACTGTGACGGTGGAAATGAGAACCCATGAGGTGTGTCTCCAGGCTCTGGACTTATTTGTTCCCTGATGCCCTTCTTCACACTTCTCTTGTCTCTGCCTCTCCAGCCAAGATACCAGAATGTTGAATTTTAGTTCCTCCTCCTCACATGACTGTTTCCACCCTCGCTGCATAGAATCGCTTGGGGGGGGGGCAATTTGAAAACAGTGAGGTATCACTGGGAGGCAAGATTGTGTTCACTCACAGCGCCTCAGGGTGTGAGTGGGGACGGTGGCAGTTGGGAGAGCACCCGCCAGCTGAGTTCTCTCTTGGAAGCATTTCCCCTTGAGGCTTGAGTGCAGTTTTCAGCTTTGTTCAAAGGGGATACATGTGCAATTCCTTCATGAGAACTTTCATTCTGCAGTAGTTGCGGGCTTCTGTGGTGTGGGATAGCTTAGGGGGTGCATCTTGCCTGAGTGCTCTCGGCAGAGCTGCTGTGGAAGGAGAAAGCACTGGCGGGGAGCTGACTGGGTGCGGAGCTCAGGACTCACCCAGTCAAGGTACTGGATGTGGTTACGGGACGATGAACTCCCACCCCCACTTAGCCCAACTCAGAGGCTTCATGGAGAAATTCAAGGAGTGTTCTGTGGCCTGGAAGTGCTGAGCTACCCGTGCCTCTGGTCTGTAACAGTCCCCACAGAGACTGGGCTGGCGCTGACACAGTGGTGGACATCAGTGTCATTGGTACTGCACCCGCCCCATGACCTCGCCAAGCCAGGGCCACGGTACACTGGAGCAACCAGGCATGGGGTGAAGGATCTTGTGTCTACCAGCAGGCCGCGGACGGAGCACGCTATGTCAGTGAGGAGAGAGGATGCGTGGGGATGAGGTGTGTGGAAGGAGCTGCTGGGAGAGACTCTGAGTTGGGCTAAAACTTCAGCCCACGTGCCGCGGAGCCCAGACCTAAACAGGTGCCTACAGCTGCATAAGGACAAGCAGAACTTCAGCTCACCAGACTTTTTTAGCAACACGGTTTACTCACATCTTTACAAATCTATTGCAAACTTTAATTTCTTACAAAATCGTGCATACTCCCAGAATCAGTTCAGTATTCCCAGACCACTTGACTATCTTGGCGATGTCACCCTTTCCCTGGGAAATTATGTAGATTCTTAATTATTTGCTAACTTGCATATTAAAAGATTCTTAGCGTATTTTTCTCCTAGATTTCGTTATCTGATATGAAATCTAGCTGAAGTTTTCTCCACTTTGGTTTTTGGACTACCGTCTCCTTGGTTTGAGAACCTTCTTTCGTGACACTGAGTGCTCTGTACAATCTGATTCCTCCTATGTGTCACAGAATGGCTCTGGGAATAAGGGTTCTGTTGGATTTTAATTGAATCACTTCTGTGTGAATTGCTTGGTAATCCTCAAGCACATTCATCGCTCACATCCTGGGTTTGCAGTGACTCGTTCACTGAGCTTTGTTGTGCCTACATGACTGGTGCTTGGCTGAATATTTGTTCACATGGATGACACTCCCAGGCGGTCTGACCTGTGTCAATCCTTTAGTATGTTTCAAACGTACAACTGCTGCTGAAGACAACCTCATTCTTTCTATGTACAGTAGGAGTTCACTCAGGTCATCGAAGGTCAGGCCAATGACTGAAGGTTTTGATGTCATACGTGTATATTCACGGCCACACACATGTGCATATGTCAAGTACGAAAGACTAGAGGATCTTCCACATCAGTTCCAGTATCCCTTCAATGTATGAGTCTTCTGGTGTGTTTCAACATTAAAGCTATAGTTGACGTCTCCTAAATATAATGAATCATCATTGTATGTCATCTCAGGTCAGAATATTCACTAAAAGCACTCATGTTCTCTCCATGGTGGATTCCCTCGTGTCGTCTAAGGGCAGAACACTGACTGAAGGATTTCCCACACTGATGACATTCATATGGTTTCTCTCCAGTGTGAGTTCTCTCGTGTCGTCGAAGGGCAGAACACTTACTGAAGGCTTTCCCACACAGTTGACATCCATACGGTTGTTCTCCAGTGTGCGTTCTTGCATGCTGCCTGAGGTTAGAGGACTGACTGAAGGCTTTCCCACACAGGTGACATTCATACGGTTTCTCTCCAGTGTGAGTCAGATTGTGCTTTCTAAGGTCAGAGCTTTGAATGAAGGCGTTCCCACAGATGCGGCATTCGTAAGGTTTCTCTCCAGTGTGAGTCATCTCGTGCCGTCTCAGACTGGAGCAGTTACTGAAGGCTTTCCCGCACAGATGGCATTCACAGGCTTTACCTTGACTGTGAATGTGCTTGTGCTGATGAAGGCATGGCTGGCCACCAAGGGATTTCTGACACTGCTTGCTGATACAGGGTTTCTTTTCTGTGGGAGCCGATAAATGTTCGTTCAATGTGGCGCAATAAGGGGAATCTCCCATACTGTTATATTCAGAGGGAATCTGCTTTTGGGAAGGAGAGGAAAGGCTATTAATGGTTTTCCATATACATCCATACATTCATTATTTTTTATATATATATATATATATATAAAATCATTTAGTGATGCCCTTCAATTACAATCTTTCCAGTGTTCATTCCTAACGAGTTGCATTTCCCTTCTGCACACGTTTTTGCAGCATCCTAACTGCAGCTTGTAGACTGATTTTGAAGGTGTCAATGTGTTTCAAAGACTAGGCAGAGACTAGGCAGAGACTAGGCAGAGACTAGGCATAGGGACAGTATGTAGTTGTCCATGTTTTTTTAAGATCTCGGGTTATAATTTTGAGCTCATTAATTTTTTCACTAAACTCAAACTATCCAAAGCTTTTTGCTGATTGTTATATCTCAACTTAATGTGCATATGGATAATAGATTCATTTATTAACATACTACTGCCATGTCTCTAATTTGAATGATTAGTGTCACTCCCCATGAAACTTACCATTGCCTTGATGGTAGATGCATCCTTCCTGCTGATATGACGTGTGGCTATTGTTGTTGGTTTTGTAGGGGCACTTTCCCTGCCTAAAATTAAAATTTAGAATGGCCTTAGGAGAATGAAAACATTGAAAAGTACCAAGACATTAATAAGTCTAAAAACTCACACTTCAAAAAGGCAAATAATAGAAATGAAGAAATTTTCTAGAAAGTAGAAACACATTAAGGGCACTGACAAAGATTTTCAGCATTGAAATATGAAAAATTAAAATGGGGATGAGCTATCGGGTTGGTAATGATAGGGAAAACCTTCAAGGGGGGGTGAGGGAGGGACCAGGATAAGAGTTATTATGTGAAAGTTTAACTTCAATACATACATGAATACCCTTTTCCCTAAAGCCAGAGAAATGTGACTAATACAGGCAAGGACTAATGACATCTGAAGAAGTTCCCCCCAGTGTACCTCACATACACTTTAGAGTGTATCCCTCACCCCGTCACATCTTCAGTTGGTATTTCTAAGGATACTCAGTTGTCAGGCACTGGCCTGGCTCCTGCGGAGGTGTAGGTTCCTGCTGCTTACCTGGGCTCTGGCCTTGGAGAAACCCTGTTCCTTCACTCCACAGCTCTTCTTGCTCCAACTGGAAAATTAGATCTGATTTGGAATGCTGATACCCTGTTCATGGGGGAAATAAGTAAATATTGGTAGGTTTTGAGTTCCATGATGATAAACACGCATGATCATCAAGGCCAGGACAGACTGCTTAGAAAAAATAAAGAGAACACTGATTCAGAGCCCAGACAGCAACAGCTTGGACAGAGAAGACAGAGACGGTCCCGCAGCAGAGCAGGAAGAATCCCAGCTGTATCCAAAGCAGTGATGACCTCTGGATGCCGATGTCTGTGCCCAAGGGCAAGACAGAATGTAGCCTCCTGCTCTTCAAAAGCGGAGAAACTGAGTGTGTTCAGTGAATTGAGTATTATTTGAAAACAGAAGATGAACAGCTAATGAACATAAGCTTCCAAAGGATCACCAAAGTTGGATTATTTTTTTCTAGTCAAGGCTCAGCATAGTGACTACAGCAGAGTAATTATCTAGAAAATATTTCATCAATTTATGTATTAAAAAACATTGATTTCTGCTGAGTGTCAGACATTAACAAGAAAGACATTAAATTGGGGTGAATATTCTAGCAGGGTGACAAACTAGATGTAAGTAAATCAAACGACTTTCCCTCATGTCATTATGAAGTCTAAAATAATCGGCAGAGACGGGGTGGTATCCTGGGAAGCTGTTTTAGATGCTGCCTGGATGCCTGCATCCATATACAAGTGCTGACGCGTACCCATGGAGACCAGATGACTGACATTTTCCAGCATCACATCTCTGAAGAGCTGCCTCTGCCATGGGTCCAACAGGGCCCACTCTTCCCGGGTGAAGTCGACAGCTACATCTTCCAATGTCACTGATTCCTGAAATGTGGACATTCTGGATTAGACAGAGCAGTCCCTACCAGTATCCAGAGTAGGAGGGTGAGGATGACAGCACTGAGGAAGGGGATGGAGGAGTAGGTGTAGAAAAAACTCAAACTGAGTCTGGGGCCCACATCAGTTCATTCCCAGGGCCGAGCCTGCACGTGCCTTCCAGAGCCATCCCTGACACACAGTCTGAACGAGTATCACATCATTGGGAAGGCGTGTCCTATGAGGTGTGTCCCAATATAATCTGGAATTTTTCATCTTCTGAAATAAACTAGTAATTATGGCTTCCAGATATGTGGTTATAAAATTTATACTTGAAAATTCATAACTCTCCTGATTTAATTTCAAGTCCCTCTACTTTCCATCACAAGGCAAACAGTAACCATATTTGCCTCTTTTAAACCACAACTGTGCTTACACGTCATTTCCCTAGATGAACCTGTTTCCTCATTTATGAAATGGTTTAATAACCTGCTACGAGTGTTGAAAGATCCAATGACTGGAGGTATGAGGCTCTTCTTATCTAAGTAAACACGTATAAATGCAAGCCATTAGTCTACTACTCATTAAAATATCTGATCACCGTAAAGCAGTCGCCAGCATTCTTCAGAAAAGAAACTGCTCACAGACCCTGGCAGCAGTACATGCAGTTGCCCTCAACTTTGCAGGACTCAGGTGTTCCCAAAGGAGAAGGTCAGCGGCACACACCAGGGCCCCTGAGGCCCCTGCACTGGCAGGCAGCCCTGGGACAGGCTCACGCCAGACACTGCTGGGGGATGACGACACCCGGTCTCTCTCTGGGGCCTCCACCGCCAGGTGTCACACTCCATCCTGGCTCCCTGCTGAGAGATTAAAGAAGTCTCTTGATTGGATTTGGGCTATCTAGTTCTTGAAAACATTTCCAAAGGAGCTAGAATTTTATTCTATTCTTTGTCTTGAATGTGCAGCCAGAATTAAGGGAAAAATTCTCCCTACACAGTAATTCCAGTTATTATTAAAAAAGTTAAATACAAAAAGGTAAACTGCATGATTAGGAACAAATATGATGAGAATTTAAATTGTCTTTTAGGAAGTTTCCAAAAGGGTAAATATATCAAAACTCTAAATTCAAATTAGCAAAAACGAAGGAGCGGTTACTCTTGCGTTCTCTGGCCTACACGTCTCTTGTGCTAAGCAATTCCCAGCCGTCCCCCTGACCTGTGACATGGGACTGACTGGCCTCACCTGGTAGCCCCGCGGCCCCCTACTGTGCTGTGCTGGCCTCCCGCCCCTCTGCTGAGGGCACCTGCACAGCCGCATGCCGTGAGAACCAGTGACAGTAAATGACAGTAATGAGCAACTTACTCCCAGGGAGCCCATGCAATGAATTAGACAAAAGAAACTTCTCTTGTCTTCTGTAGACACACAGCCTTCATGGAGGGATTCACGGTGTCACAGGAAGGACATTAGTTACTGAGGCGCCCCTGGTCCATTACAACCATCACAGTCTCCTGGGGAGCTCCCCTGCAGCTGGGATCCCTGAAGCCCACACTTAGAACATCGCTGTGAGCAGGAGAAGCAGCCCCGCCCGTCCACACTGTGGGGCACGACCTGAGTGGAAATGGCCTCCCCACTCACCAGTGACTGCATCGTCAGCGACTCAGTTGCCGACTGTTTCTCTCTGGTTGCCGCTCACAGACAGTCCACCACTAAGCCGGCAAAGCTGAGGAGGGAGAAAGACACCATAAGACCTCCGGTGTCATGCACTTTCCAGATGCACCTGCCACGAAGCCCCAAACCTTCCTCTGGGTGTGCTGCCACCCTCGCCAACAGACTTGTAGTGCCTTCTAGGAGAGCTCCACAGGGTTATCCTCTCCAGGAGTCAAAAGTGAGAAGGCCATGACCATCACTGCGAGTGAAAAATATTTAAATACAGGTGTCTTATGGATAAAAGCCTCAAAACTATGGCACTTTATGTGACTGCGGCATATTCAATTCCTCCCTGATTCCAAAGCACAGCAATCCCTGGCATATGCAAGTTTTCCACCTACAGGCAAACACTGTGGGATTTCTCAGATACCAGCATCGCTCCGGCCACCTGACCTGGGACGTCCACCCCAGGGTGCCAGCACTCGGCAGCAGTGCTGAGTGAAAGTACTGAGCCAGCGCGGGACCCCCCCTTCTCTGCGCAGAGGGATGATGCCTGCGGGAGAACGTCTTTCACAAGCGAGATCTCCAGGTCCTGCCATAAGGGGAGCTTTTCACCAGCACCGAGCTCTACCGTGACCCTCAGCCCCTCACTCCCAAGCAGATGGAGCCGTGGCAACAGGGTTGTTTCGTGAGGCAGAGGGTTCACTCCGCTGCTCCTCTGAGCATGGAAAGCAGAGGTCCACTCAAAGGGCCACCCAGTCAGGTGGCCCAGTCAGGTGGCCCCTCAAGAGGTGAGTCAGAGCACCAGCGACACTGCTCCGCCTCACTCCCTGCCCCGGGACAGCAAAGGAGAGGTGCTGATTCCCTTATTACATCCCTTCAGTTCTTGAGTCACACTTGAGCTGGCCTGTACCGGATCCCAAGAATTGTTTATAAAATATTCGGGAGGTCTGTGAATGGCTTGAATCTTGCCATGATACAAAGAAGTCAGCGAACACCGTAGGTCCCGGCTTACTGGCCTGTTCCAAGAGCCCGCTCACCCCCGCGAGGCTGCTGGGGGCCGCCCGACAAGACCACAAAATACCGTTTCTGGTCCCCATTAGCACTGCCTTGAGATGATACTAATGTCGTCCATCATTAACTACTCACCCAGAATCTTGGGTTTTCACCTACAACTGAGAACATTACTTTTAAAATAGCCTATTTTATGACTTCTAAAACATTTGTTTAAAAAAGTACTTGTTTAGGGGCCTCCCTGGTGGCGCAAGGGGTTAAGCACCGCACTATGAAGCAATCTGCAGCCTCTGCAGCACGAGTTCGATCCCCGGCCAGGGAGCAACCCACATGGCACAGCAGACCTCTCCTGGCTTGCCCTCTGCTCCCCTCAGCAGTGTATTTCAGTCAGTCTGCCTGTTCTGCTCCCCACTCTGTCTCTGGTGAATCCTCTCACCCCCCGCATGTCTGGCCTGTACCCCAGCTCTTGTATGCATAAATAAATAAACCTTTAAAAAAAAAAAAGTACTTGTTTAATATGAAAAACCATTTACAACAACCTGAAAATATTTATACAACACCAAACCCATCTCCCCAGAGACAGTCATTATTAGCTTCATGGTCCCTATCCCAGAAGGCCTCGACCAGCCAAGGTGTCCATTCTGGATCTCTTCCATCCCTGCCCGGTCTCAAAATATGGGTAATTCTTACAGAGGGTCAAAGAAATTGTCACAAAGATGCCATCCACGTCGGTCACACAGGAGGTGACAGAGTATTGACTCAGAATCTTGCCACTTATTCAGGCCTCCTAAGTCCACCGTCATTATCTCCGCTTGTCGGGCGAAGCCAGCCTCCACAGGACGCGCGTGACAGTGGAAACATTACAGCACGTAACCGCTTGAACTAGTTTTCAGGCTGACACATGTCTGGCTGCGAAGCCTCTGTGCCGACCGTGTACCCCGAGTTAGGTCTTCTCATGTCTCTGAGAAGGGCAGCTGGAGGTGACGCAGGGTGTGCAGGGAAGGTAGTGAGGAGCATCTGGGATACTGGGTATCATTGCTGCCACCATTTGGAGGAGTTCTGGCTGGAACCGAAGGTGACCACAAAAGGTGGCAGCACTTCCTGCAGAAAAGCTTGGCACCATTCCTTCCCTGGCCTGGGAGTGGACTTCTAAGAGCTTGAGGGTGGCATCAGGACAGCTGAGGCAAAGACAGGATGTAAGAAGTAAAAGGGAAGTCTTCGGTGGTGAGAGAAATGTTTAGCCCGGTTGCTGCTGGGATCCATCTTTTCTAGCTGAGATGACACTCTGGCTGCGAGACCGCTCGTGCTGGACCATAGCTGGCTGTCTCAGGAGATGCTGGCCCAGGACCCCACCTGCTGAGAAGTTCACCGGGTATAGGTTGTGGAGTTTTGCCAACTTCAGAGAGGGCGCGCACGAGTCCCTTGTCCAACACCAGGGGAATGGCCGCCCGCTCAGGAAACACAGCCGTCAGCATGGACAAGATGGCCCCCGCCGTCACTGAAGCAGGGCAGGGTCCAGGACAAGCTCATGCCGGAAGAGCAGTGGAGCAAAGTGGCTTTCCTCAAAGAGCCATGACTTCCTAATGCAGGACACTTCTAGAAGCTGGTGATTACGCTTCCGCAAGCATGCGACTAGCATTCAGTCAGGGGTGACAGCTCTTCACACTCCCCTCCCCGAAGCTGGAAGAGCCCAGAACCATTTATGCCTCAAACCAGGTGGCCTCCCCTGCTCAGTGACTGCAGCCCTGACCCGACGCCTCTCCGGCGATGCCCAGAATAAGGGCTCTCCTTTGCAACACCCAGACCTGAGCCGGGGGAAACGACTGCCTCGGTGCTCCACTGAGCCATCACCGATGCCCCCGTACAGAGCCCAGTGAGGCATCTGTGGGAGAACTGCCATCCCGGGTACACCGGACACCTCGCGCGCTTTCCCCAGCAGGATCCATACCCGCAGGTGTCAGGTACACAGCTCCGTAGTTCAGAGTGTTCGACTAGCATGTTCCGCAGCTTACAACCTCTGTGAGGGAGAAAACGGACATGTATCGCCAAAACTGACCAGCGCGCAAGGCTTTGCTTCCGACCCCTCCTCCCCCGCAGCCCAGGGCCAGAGCCCGGCTGGCTGGCCTGCTGCACTGTGCCTGAGCGCCCACACCAGGATTTTCCCTTTTTAGGGTGGGCCCTGTGCTCAGCACCCCCCAACACAGGCCTCTGCCCTGAGCTTTAAGTGGCTGCCCCTCCCCCTGGACGTGAGGCCACACCTGGAGAGCCGAGTCTTCCCGGCAGCATGCAGGAAGGAGCGCGTGCTCGGCATCCCAGAGGCAGGCGCTACCCGGGTGACCAAGCTTGTCTCTCCGCCAGCTGAAGGATGTCCCGGCTTGAAGAATCTGGGTTCCTTGCCTGGTGGGGCGAGCTGAGGGATCTGAAGAACAGGGGAGTCAAGTCGTTCAGACGCTGGTGGGGGGCAGCCGGGTACTGGGCACCTGCTTTTAAGTCCTCCGTGAGGCACTCAGCAGGGGGACGGGGATTTCGGTCAGCTCTAAAAGAGAAGCCCCTGATTAATGCAAGGATCTGAATACCCGATATCCAGGACAGATCACAACACCCCAAGAGACACCCCATAAATAAGGCTTATAGACTGAGGTGCCCTGCATGCCCAGGGTGCACCAGGAGCGGGGAGAGCTGGGTAATGAGGCACTGGTCGTGGGCTTTGACTCCCGGGCAGAATCAGACTGAAATGGAAAATTATTTTTTCACTTTCTCCTGGGAAATATAGGGGTAGCAGGGAACCCCTACACATACTAAACAGGACGCTTTCCTGCCCTCTGTGACCCCCGTTCCATCGGGCAGCGGTGAGGGCAAGGGAGACCGTGATTTCTCTAAGCTGCCTAAGGCTGAGCCCCAGTTCCAGGCCGAACCACGCGTATCCCACGGGCCACTTTCATGGCAGAACGTTCGCACCACGCCCTTCCCGGGTGGAAGACGCAGACAGTCTCCTCAGGCCGTGACGCCCGCTGCCCGTGGAGATGCCAACAGACACGGCAGCTGAAGGGACAACTTCCAGAACAAAGCACTTATAGGAGATTTGAAAGTAAGGATGAAAATAGGCTTGAAACCCTGTCTCGTGTTGCTTCTGGTCTTTATGGTGCAGGATCTTTATGCTGAGCTCCGCGGGGAGGGGGTGGCTGGGGGACCTACGGCCCTGGGGGAACGTTCTCGGGCCTTGTGCTTGTGAGAGGCCCGTCAGCAGCCCCGGAGAAAACGAACCACTTGGGAATCTGACCCCATTCGGGCCTCCTCCATGCCCTTGTCTCCTTCCTCTTCTTCCTCCAGAGCCCAGCGGCTTGCAAGGGCGGGGTTCTCCGGGCCGCGGTGTCATCCACGACAACTTCCCAGCCATAGACGTGTCTCCTCCCCTCCCCCTGTCACCAGAGCTAGTCCCTGCGCACTTCTCGGGCATCTTTCTCTCCCCCCCCCCACGAAAGATTTATTTATTTATTTATTTATTTATTTATTTATTTATTTATACATGCACTGGGTACAGTCAAAAGCGGGGGAGGGTGAGAGAAATCACCAGAGCCAGAGCAGGGAACAGAGCAGGGAGAAGGACCGAAGCACACCGCTGAGGGGAGCAGCGGGCAGCAGGAGAGGTCTGCGCGCCATGTGGGACCCTCCTCCTTGACCCCCCTCTGGGACTAGCCAGGGCTGATCTTATCCCACCCCGTCTCCCTTCGGCCGGGTCCCAACCTGGCACAGGTGTGGCCTGACGAGGCACTCAGAGCCCCAGCTGCCCACGAGCTGGACAGGGACAGCCATCAGGCCCCCTCCGACACCCTCAGCGTCATGGGCTTGGGACCCGAATAGGGCTGGGGACGACAAACAGCGGCTCGGACCCCTCTACTGGCCAAGGAGATCACACCTGTAACTGTGTAATGAGAGAAAGTCTCCATAACAGAGAAGAAGTGTTACTAACACAACACAACCAGAAGGACTCAAGGGTCGCCATGCCAACGGTAAGTGGGTGTGAGTCCTAATCATCCAAACTGCAGATCCGGCAATAAGGTAAGGTGCCTGCAGGAGTGTAATGGAGTTGGAATTAAGCACTTTCTGGGGAAAAGTTTGGTAGTTTGAAATCAGTGAAGAAATTAAGCTCAAAATAAATGAGCTCAAGGCAAAACCTCAGTTCTAAAAATACAGTCAACTGCATCAACATTTCTCACGGTAGGAAAATAATATCTCAAAGGATAATATTGTCTGCCTGCAGGTGAGTGACCCAGTACGTGTGCAAGACGAGCCCTAGAGACTGTCAATCCCAGGTTGCTAGTGGAAAAATGAAGGCAATGACATAGGCTGGCAAACCACTAAGAGTCTTTTTTCTCTTCTCCCAAACAGCCACGTCTCACTCCAGAGGCTCCCGTTGGACACATTGACGTGGGTGACGAGTTTACTCACAGAGCTGAGTTCAATCAACATGTTTTAATTTGCGTGGGACAGAAGCCTCATATCACAACAGGGCATGGAAAATCACTCCACAAAGACCTGTCCTTTCAACCACACAAACAAATTCACACTAGAGGAAAATTACGTGAGTGCCACGAGTATGGGGAGCTCCTTCATCCTTACCTTCACCTCAAGAAACACAAGACAACGCACAGTGTCGGGGCCCAGACCTGGGGCCCAGACCTTAACATCCGGGTTCTTGCCTGAAGCAGGTACTGAATGTTAGCTCCAGTGAAGGTTTCAAGTTTCCTATTGTGATGACTGACCCCTTCCCCCTGATTGCTCCTGTGGCTTGTTTCCATTGGTGGTTTCTCCTTGTTCGAGATAACGAGAGACCTCCTCCTCTGAACCCTATATAACCTTGTACACATTCCTGAATAAATGAGACTGGCGATGATCCTGGCTTTGTCTCCACTCCTCACGTACCCCTGTCCCATACCAAGCCCCTGCTTCCTCTCCCAGGTATCGTGTTGATTTGCCCGTGTGGCCCGGGTACGAGGTAGAACTTACAGAGGGAGAAGACGCCCGAAAAGGAAGCTAGCTAGCTCAGGAGGAAGCCTTACCAACGTGGGACCCTGCTACTTCGTGGATAAGGTAAGCTCAGGTACAGCGTCTGAATCATGGGACAGGCAATAAGCCAGCATGAAATATATGTGAAGCAATTAAAAGAGGCACTTAGGACGCGAGGAGTCAGGGTCACAAAAAAGGATCTACTCCACTTTTTTGATTTTGTTCAAGACCTGTGTCCTTGGTTCCCTCAAAAGGGCACAATAAATCAAAAAAGATGGAAAAGGGTGGGGGAAACAGAACAACTGCTTAGAAGTGCTTCCCCCGCACGGCAGGGGCCCCAGCCCCCAAAGATCACTGTGAGGACTTAATTCCCTTTCACAGTGATGCGGAGGACAATCCATCCAAAGAAGAACAAAAAGAACCCTTAGAGAAAAATGAAAGGCCTCTCCCGACCGGCCCAAAATAGAAAAGAAAAACAGAATTTATCCTTCTTTGAGCAAGTTTACTTCTGTGGCTACAAACCCTCCTTGCTCGTCTGAAGTAGAGGACGGAGTTTTTCCACTGCCTAACACGAAAAGCGAAATGAAAGTTGCTTTGCAACCTCGCCCCACTATCGCAAAAGGGGAGGATCCTGAGGCGGGCGAAGCAGATTGGAGCAACCTCAAGGAGGAGGCCGCACGTTACAATCCCCACTCTCCTCCTTACTACACGGCTGCTGTTGCCTCTGCGCCCTCACAACTCGCTGACCCTAATCTCGACCTTAAAACCAAAATCGCCCACCTTGAGGAGCGCATGCGCCTACAGGCTCGTATCATAAACTTTCCCTTCAACTTCAATAGATCCGATTAACTTCTTCATCCACCTCAGATCCCGCTCCGCCATTACGGGGGAGCGGTGATGCTGAGGCCACTTCAAAGCCGCCGTTACGGGGCGGGCTTGAAGCCGACCTCACCTTAAAGCCGCCGTTATGGGGCGGAGTTGACGCAGACTCCATTTTATCTCCTCCCCCCACGGCTCCCGCCACTCTGTGGGCTTTCCCACCTCCCAAAAAGCCCTTTTCCGTGGCTTCTGTCTTTCCTGTTATCGAAGCTCCAGATGTTCAAGGCCACCTCCAGCGCTATCACCAGCCACATAATTTTCAACATTTAAAGGAATTAAAAACCCCTGTTACCCAGTATGGTGCTAGTGCCCCTTTCACTCTCACAATTCTTGATTCAATCGCAGAAGGGTGGCTCACTCCCCTAGATTGGCAAACTTTAGTAAAGGCTGCCCTTGACGGCGGAGATCATCTACTTTGGAGAACCGAATTTCAGGATCTCTGTAGGGACCTGGCCCGAGAAAATAAAGGGGCTGGAAACCCATGGACTTTTGAAATGCTCACAGGCTCTGGGGATTTCGCTACGTCGGAAGCTCAACTTGTGGCTGATCCCGGCCTTTTTGCTCAAATCTCTTCTGCAGCCACCAGAGCATGGCGCAAACTTCCTGCCAAAAACAATACTGGAATCCCACTGATTAAAATAAGACAGGGTACTGGGGAGTCCTTCTCTGATTTTGTTGACCGTCTACAGATTGCAGCAGAGCGCTCCCTAGGCTCCACCGCTGCCACTGCTGACCTGGTGAAGCAGTTGGCTTTTGAAAATGCCACTCTGGCTTGCCAAGCGGCTATCAGGCCCATGAAAAGACAGACCTCGGATGTTTCTGACTACATCCGCATTTGTGCTGACATTGACCCTTCATATCAACAGGGTTTGGCCATGGCGGCAGCATTTAGTGGTCAGACTGTGGCTAATTATATTAAGTCAAAAACAGATCCCTCGCGGAATTGTTACAAGTGTGGCAAACCTGGCCATTTTTCAAAGGCTTGTCCTTTGAACCCCGCACAAGCCCAGCAAAAGGTCCCTGGGCTGTGCCCCCGCTGTAAGCGCCGCAAACACTGGGCACGAGACTGTAGGTCAAAAACAGACACTCAGGGACAGCAATTCCCGTCCCAGTCGGGAAACGAGAAGAGGGGCCAGCCCCAGGCCCCGAAACAACCTCTTGGGGCAATCCCCTTAGTTCCAGCGACACCCACAAATCCTTTTCAAAACTCCGCAGAGCAACACCAGGAAGTGCAGGATTGGACCTCTGTGCCACCTCCAATACAATATTGACCCCTGATATGGGGCCCCAGGTCTTAAGGACAGGGGTTCATGGCCCTCTACCACAGGGTATGTTTGGCCTCATCATCGGCAGAGGCAGTGTGGCTTTACACGGTCTTAAGATTTTCCCGGGTGTTGTTGATAATGACTTTAAAGGTGAAACCTCTAGACATGTTATTGCACACCTGCTCCACTATTTCTCCATTTTGGGGATCCCAAAACGTATTAAAACTGATAATGGCCCATGCTACACTGCAAAAGCCTTCAAAAATTTTTGCTCTACCCTGTCCATTCACCACACCACGAGCATCCCTTATAATCCTCAAGGACAAGGCATAGTTGAGCGTGCCCATCTTTCGTTAAAAACCACCATCCAAAAGATTTTACATGGTTCCTGGTACCCCTCTAAAGGTAACCCCCGCAACACGCTAAACCATGCTCTGTTCATCCTCAATTTCTTGAGGCTTGACGCTCGGGCGAAAAGTGCGGCCGATCGTTTCTGGCATACGGAAAGGCAAAATCATTTAGCAATGGTAAAATGGAAGGACCTTTTGGACAATACTTGGTACGGCCCTGACCCAGTTCTGATCTGGGGAAGGGGATCTGTATGTGTCTTCTCACAGACTCATGATGCAGCCCAATGGTTGCCTGAACGGCTTGTCAGACAAATTGATCACAAGCACCAACCCAGGGACACTCAACCTCCCTGAGGTATCTTTTACTTTTGATTTGTTACAGTATGGTGACCGCTTCCTGGCTCATCCTCTGTGCTGAGGGGCTACTTTTCTCCTCGGCCTTCGCCGGCTTCGGAGACACAGGCCAACTGATGTCCTTGACTAAAGCACTGTACAGAGAAATGCTGTTTTTACGCCAACAAATCAGGAATCGTCCACAATAAAATCCGACAGTTACAAGATGACCTGGAAAGAAGACGCCAGGAACTAGCTGAAAATCCACTCTGGACTGGTCTCAATGGACTCTTACCCTACCTTCTTCCCCTCATGGGTCCCCTATTAACCCTTTTGATATTGGTTGTGGTGGGTCCTTACATTTTTAACAAAATAATCACCTTTGTAAGACAACAGATTCAGGCCCTTCAGGCAAAACCCATTCAGGTACATTACCATAAGTTGGAGATGCGACATAAGGGAGGCTCTTACTCAGACCTATGCTCAGTCTGAAGAAATAAGACCCCCTTCCCCTGTGCGATGGACTGGTCAGCCAATGACGGGTAAGATCGGGGGCAGACTCAAAAGGATTGAGGTGCTAAATCGCCACACGTCTGTGACTCCCCACGACCTAAGACAGGCGCAGTCCCCGAGGGGTTTTTGTCTTTTTGCTCTCTCATTAGAATTAATAGAAAAGGAGGATCTGTCGGGGCCCAGACCTGGGGCCCAGACCTGAACATCCGGGTTCTTGCCTGAAGCAGGTACTGAATGTTAGCTCCAGTGAAGGTTTCAAGTTTCCTATTGTGATGACTCACCCCTTCCCCCTGCTTGCTCCTTGTGGCTTGTTTCCATTGGTGGTCTCTCCCTGTTTGAGATAACGAGAGACCTCCTCCTCTGAACCCTATATAACATTGTACACATTCCTGAATAAACGAGACTGGCCATGATCCTGGCTTTGTCTCCACTCCTCGCGTACCCCTGTCCCATACCAAGCCCCTGCTTCCTCCCCAGGGAACCGCATTGATTTGCGCGGCTGGCCCGGACAGCACACTGCAGAAAAAACATGTAACTGTCATTGAGGTGGGCACAAAGGTTTGCAAAGCTCTGACCTTAGAAGGCTCAATAACACCCAGACCCGACGACGAGGTAGCAGACCACACGCACGCCATTCGCGTGAGAAAGTGTTCAGCCACAGCTCTCACTGTGAACAGCAAGAGAAAACTCACACTGTGGAGAAACCCTATAAGTGCCGCGCATGTGAGAAGGCGTTCAGTCATTTTTCTTACCTTAGAAGCCACGAGAAAATCCGCCCTGCAGAGAAGCAGGATGCCTGTCCACAGGGCGGGAAATCCTTCAGCCAAAGCTCTGGCCTTAGCCAGCACAACAGAATTCACAGTGGAGAAACACCACACAAGCGTCTGCTCTGCGGGGAGGCCTTCTATCACGGCTCTGAGCTCCGGCGCCCCGGCAGAACAAACACAGGCGAGAAACCCCATGAGGGCCGCCGCTGCGGAAAGCCTTCAGTCAACGCGCTCACCTTAGAAGCCATGAGAGACCCACCCTGGTGAGCGGCCGCATGCGTGTCCGCTGGTCGGGAGAGACTTCAGCCACCGCTCCTCCCTTCGGCGACACCAGGGGACCCAGACCTGAAGGGAGAGTCTCGCAGGCCTGTAGGTGGTCACCTGCCTGGTGGACAGTGCATGAAAAAGCAGAAGCAAAATCCAGTCCCAGCATAAATTTTCAAACCCTCCAAGGGCTCTCACACTGCATAAATCAGCACTGCAGTCCTGGGGTGAGCAGGGAGGATACTTCTACCCCCTTATCAGCAGTCAAGAGGTCAGGTTTGCAGGTGAGTTCTCCCAGATCAGAGCAGTGACTGGTGGTTTTGCACATACACAGATGGGCTGTCAGTGTGCCGCTCGCCAACCTGACATCACAGGTGCAGGCACTTGATCCTCCACTGTGGCGGGGGAAGAAAGGGCAGAGCCCGGGGCTGGGCGCAGGTGGCCAGCCCCCACACAGCACACTAAGCCTTGTCTTAGGATGAATTTTACTGCAATGCTACTGAGGGGTCCCCAACGGAAATTTGTTCTGCATCTGAGACAGGGCAAGCTAGGGTTATTAGGCAGTTTTAGGGACAGTGCAGAAGGGGACCTCTGAAAAATTTAGGGAGGCTTCAGAGATAAGGACAACCAAAGAAATATAACCAATTCCATTAGGAAAACAAACACTCCAGGACCACGAATAATATTAACACTGTTAACTGTGGTCCTGGTTTCCTTCAGGTGATAAAGGGAGGTGGAGACTGGAGAAATGGAGAGTGGTTTAATTTATGGACGCATTAGAAGGGCAGCTGTTTAACTTCAATTCAGGGATGCCCATCCAGAGGACTGGGCCATACATTTAAGGATGCAACTAATGGGGTAAGAGAAAGCTGTTAGATAAGGAATGTGAAGATCCCGCACTCAGTAGCAAATTAAGTGAGACAGCCGAGAACTAACCAATCACAGAGAGACTGGTGCAACTTTAGAATAATGAGGGAAAAAAGGTCTATATTCCCTGAGACACGACTCCACTTTGGCTTCCTTGCCCCTCCCAGGCCTGGTTCCCTGGCCTGGGAGTCCCACTTTATTTCTGCTCTTTTTCTCCTCAATAATTTTTTTCTTCTTCTAAACAAACCTGCCTTTGCTTGCTTGCTTGCCTGAGTGTCTGCGAAGTTCCTGCTGTGGCTTCGTGAGACACCAGCCCGTGGGGGGGTCTAGTGGCTGGGGCTCAGCGCTGCCCTGCAGCCTGGAATCCATTCCTGGCTGGGAGACTAGGCCTGACAATTCCGGCATCACATCCAACGAGTCGCTCTCCCGCAGCGTGGAGTGCAAGGCGGGAGCAGGAGAGCCTCCCGGCACCCGTGAAGGACACCTGGACCTAGCAAGTTGGGCGTGCCCCCGGGCAGGAGGCAGCGCGCTCCATCCTGGAAGGACCTGAGCCTCAGGAGCCAGTACATGGAGTCACCATGGGGTGCCTTCTCCTGCGCCTGTTCTCTGTGAACTCACAACACTGTTTAATGTAGCATGTACGTTTCTTTCAATTAACAGTGTGTGACCAAAATGATACGGTACAGCTGAGGTCCCCCAAGGGGCACAAAGCATTTCTACCTTCTGAACCTTCTAGAGGACCTGTTGAGAAAGAGATCCATAGTGGTTTCTGGATGGTGGCGTGGGAGTTCAGTTCCTGATAGGATTTAGTCTCCTTAGAGATGCCAGAGCAGAGTGGGTGGTGGGGGGAGGGTGAGAAGCACCAGGGCTCCCTGAAGCAAGGCCCCAGGGCATGACTAGTGGTAGCTGTGGCCCCCTCCTGCAGGGATCACACACCCTCAGCACCTCCAATGGGGTCACCCTTGGGGTGGGGCACCTGCCTGCTGTGTTTTCCGGGAGTGGCGTTCTTGGCATACTTCTAAGTTCTCTGATATCAGCTCATTGCCTGATATCAGGCATTTATATAGCCCCTAGTTTTCTCTGAAGAAGGGAATGTGGGTGGAGGGAGGGCTATCTAGGACTAGATGGAGGGATTGAATCCTGCGATAAAATTAACCTAGTGACATCTGGCAAGAGGGAAAATGATTTTGAGTGATTTGGGAAAGTTACCTTATCCTTCCCAAAGGATGAATAAAGATCAAATGTACCATACGGACGTGTGTGTGCCCATTGTTTTTTTAATTAGAATGTGTTTATAATTTCTTGCAGATGCTTTTGCCCACTACTAAGACATATAATTTTTGTGATGATATTTGTCATGGTAAAAGTTCTGAGTCGTTTCGTGAGGATCGGGAGCTGAAGATGGGGTGTCCTTCGTGACTCAAATGTCCGGACCTTCGTCCCTAGTGGGCACCTGTTTGGGTTTTCCTGCATTCATTCTGCAGAAATCGATGATCACGGCCATGGGTGCTCCATTCTGGGGACCAACAGTCATTAGAAAAGCGGGGGAAGTGATCAGATCATTGTTGGGCCATAGCCAAAGCCTGCACTCAGACCTGGGTGTGGGCTGCTGCTCCCTTCCACGCCGGGCCTCGTAATTCTGGAGTGAGACACCGTCTCTCCCACACATACTTATTTACTTTGCTCATTTATATCAGACAAAAAGTTTCAGAATTAAACCACAGTTGCTTATGCTGTCTTTCAACAGGAAATCTGATGGGGCCTCCCCCGTGGCCCAGCCGGCAGCTTCTGCAAGCAGGTTAGTTTTCCTGCCTCTGGCGGGGGGAGGGGAGGGGGTTCCCACAAAACAAACAAACAACAACAAATGTACACAAACGAACAAACAAAAAAAACATAAACAAACAAAAACAAACACAAACAAACAAAAACTAACAAAAACAAACACTAACAAAAACAATCTAAAGCAAAAACAAAACCAAAAACAAACACTAACAAAAATTAACAAAAACAAACACTAACAAAAACAAAAAGAACAAAAACAAACAAAAACACACAAACGCTCACAAAAACAAAAAAAAACAAAAACTAACATAAAAACCAAATCAAACAAACAAAAGCAAACACAAAAAACACAAACAAAAACAAAAAACAAACACAAACAACAAAACCAAACAAACAGATGCTTTTGCCTGCTACTAAGACATGTAATTTTTTTTTGTATTTTTAAATGTTTATTATGTTTATTGAGATACTGTTTTACAACACTGCATGTGTTTTACTTATTTTTTATTTTTTTATTTTTATTTTTAGATAATAAATTTTATTGTTATATTCCCCATACAATTGCAGCCCCCCCATTCTGACCCCAATCCCTCCCCTCCCGCCCCCGCCCCCCTAAAAGTGTCTCTGGTTCATAGTTTTTTGTTGATTTTGATTTTCACTTTCTTATAGTTATTCATTTTCCTGGTCCCTTATTTAAGTTTTCTAGATTCCTGCTATGAGTGAGACCATCCGGTATTTTTCTTTTTCTTTTTGGCTTATTTCGCTGAGCATGATCCCTTCCAGCGCCATCCATGTTGCTGCAAATTGCATGTGTTTATCTTTTTTGAATGCTGAGTAATATTCCATGGTATATATGTACCACATCTTCTTGATCCAATCATCTATTTTTGGGCATTTGGGTTGTTTCCAAAGCTTAGCTATTGTAAACAGTGCTGCTATAAACATAGGGGTGCAGGTGTTCTTTGGAATTGATGTTTCTGTGTCCTTTGGGTAAATACCTAGGAGTGGAATTGCTGGATCATATGGAAGCTCTATGTTTAGTAGGTCCAGAAATCTCCACACAGCTTTCCACAGTGGTTGGACCAGTTTGCACTCCCACCAACAGTGCAGAAGAGTTCCTTTTTCTCCACACCCTCGCCAACACTTGTTGTTGCTAGTTTTTTTAATATGTGCCATTCTCACTGGGGTGAGATGGTATCTCATGGTAGTTTTGATTTGCATTTCCCTGATTACAAGTGATGTTGAACATTTTTTCATATGCCTGTTGGCCATTTGCAATTCCTCTTCAGAGAAGTTTCTTTTTAGCTCTTCTGCCCATTTTTTTGACTGGGTTATTTTCTTTGTTGTTGTTGAGTCTCATCAGCTCTTTGCAGATTTTTGTGATCAGTCCTTTATCATTAGTGTTGGGTGCAAAAATGTTCTCCCAGTTGGTGGGGTTTCTCTTTGTTTTTGTTATTGTCTCTTTTGCTGTGCAAAAGCTCTTTAATTTGATGTAGTCCCAGCTGTTTATCTTTGCCTTCACTATCACTGCTTTGGGTGATGTGTCTGTAAAGATGTCTTTGATGTGCAAATCACGTAGTGTTTCGCCTATATTTCCTTCTATATATTTTATGGTTTCAGGTCTTATGTCTAGTTCTTTAATCCATTTTGAGTTGATCTTTGTGTATGGTGTGAGGTAGTGGTCAATCTTCATTCTTTTGCATGTAGCAACCCAGTTTTCCCAGCACCATTTATTGAACAAACTTTCTTTGCTCCAATGCATAGTCTTTGCTCCTTTGTCAATGATTAGTTGACCATAAATCTGTGGGTTTATTTCTGGATTTTCTATTCGATTGCATTGGTCTGTATGTCTGTTCTTGTTCCAATACCATGCAGTTTTGATGATTATGGCTTTGTAGTATAGTTTGAAGTCTGGGAGTGTGATACCTCCATTCCCTTCTTTTTTTTTTTCAGGAGAGCTTTGGCTATTCGGGGTTTTTTGTGATTCCATATGAATTTCATCAATAATTGTTCTATTTCTTTGAAGAATGACATTGAAATTTTCATTGGAATAGCATTGAATCTGTATATTGCTTTTGGAAGGATGGCCATTTTAATAATGTTTATTCTTCCAATCCATGAGCAGGGGATGTTTTTCCATTTCTTTGTGTCTTCTTCTATTTCTTTTAACAGTGTTTTATAGTTTTCTTTGTATAGGTCCTTTACCTCTTTTGTTAGATTTATTCCCAAATATTTGATTTTTTTTGTTTCAATAACAAAAGGGATGGTTTTTTTGATTTCTTCTTCTTCAGATTTATTGTTTGTGTATAGGAAGGCTACTGACTTTTGCATGTTGATTTTGTATCCTGCCACTTTACTGAACTGATTGATGAGTTGAATTAGTTTTTCTGTGGAGTTTTTGGGGTTCTCTATGTATAATATCATATCGTCTGCAAATAGTGATAGTTTGACTTCTTCTTTTCCTATTTGGATTCCTTGGATGTCTTTCTCTTGTCTTATTGCCCTGGCTAGGACTTCCAGTATTATATTGAAAAGCAGTGGTGAGAGTGGACATCCTTGTCTTGTTCCAGATCTTAATGGAATTGCTTTCAGCTTTTCACCATTGAGAATGATACTGGCTGTTGGCTTGTCATAGATGGCCTTTATGATGTTGAGGTATGTTCCTTGTATCCCAAGAATTTCAAGGGCTTTTATCATGAATGGGTGTTGCACTTTGTCGAAAGCTTTCTCAGCATCTAATGATATTATCATATGGTTTTTATATTTCTTTTTGTTGATGTGTTGGATAACGATGATTGATTTTCGGATGTTGAACCATCCTTGTGTCCCTGGAATGAATCCTACTTGGTCGTGGTGAATTATCTTATGGATACATTGTTGGATTCTGATAGCTAAAATTTTATTGAGGATTTTTGCATCAGTGTTCATTAGGGAGATTGGCCTGTAGTTTTCCTTTTTTGTGTTGTCCTTGTTCGGTTTTGGTATTAGTGTAATGTTGGCTTCATAGAACGTGTTTGGTATTGTCCCTTCCTTCTCAATTTTTTGGAAGAGTTTGTGAAGGATAGGCACTAATTCGTCTCTGAATGTTTGGTAGATTTCATTTGTAAATCCATCAGGTCCTGGGCTTTTGTTTTTGGGGAGGTTTTTTATTACCATTTCAATTTCGCTAATTGTAATTGGTCTGTTTAGGTGTTCTATTTCTTCTTTATCTAGCTTTGGGTGATTGTAGAGTTGTAGGAATTTGTCCATCTCCTCTAGATTGTTAAACTTGTTTCCATATAACTGTTCATAGTAGTTACTGATTATTCTTTTGATTTCTGCTGTGTCCGTTGTGATTTCTCCTCTTTCATTGATGATCCTGTTTATTTGTGCTTTCTCCATTTTTTCCTTTGTGAGCCTGGCTAGGGGTTTGTCTATTTTATTGATTTTTTCAAAGAACCAGCTCTTGGTTTCATTGATCTTTTGGATTGTTTTTTTAGTTTCAATTTCATTTTTTTTGCTTTGGTTTTTATTATTTCTTTTCTTCTACTGGTTTTGGGGTTTTTTTGTTGTTCTTTTTCTAGATCTTTGAGCTTCGAGATTAGGTTGTTTCTTTGAGTTCTTTCTTGT
The DNA here is from genome assembly GCF_964194135.1 of Talpa europaea. Taxonomy (NCBI): domain Eukaryota; kingdom Metazoa; phylum Chordata; class Mammalia; order Eulipotyphla; family Talpidae; genus Talpa; species Talpa europaea. The sequence continues at coordinate 127,368 of NW_028168027.1, read as the reverse complement.
TTCTTGATGTGAGCTTCTATTGCTATATATTTTCCTCTTATTACTGCTTTTGCTGCATCCCATACATTTAGGATATTGGTGTCCTCTTTGTCGTTCAATTCAAAAATTTTTTTAATTTCTTCTTTGATCTCCTCATTAGTCCAGTGGTCTTCCAGTAGTGTGGTTTTTAATCTCCATGAGGTAGGAAAGTTCCTTGCCTTCTTTTTATGGTTTATTTCTAGTTTGATGCCTTCATGGTCAGAAAAGATGGTTGATATGATTTCAATCTTGGTGTATCTGTTGAGGTTTGTTTTGTGCCCCAGTATGTGATCGATCCTGGAGAATGATCCGTGTGCGCTTGAGAAAAATGTGTACTCCGTTTTTTTGGGGTTTAGTGTTCTATAGATGTCTGTTAAGCCCAATTGCTCTAGGTCCTTATTTAGAGCTTTGGTTTCTTTACTTATTTTTTGTCTTGTTGATCTATCCATTGTTGATAGTGGTGTGTTGAAGTCTCCCACTACGTATGTGTTTTCTCGGATGTCTGTTTTCAGAGAGGACAACAGTTGTCTGATATATTTTGGTGCTCCTTCGTTTGGTGAGTATATGTTAATGAGTGTTATTTCTTCTTGAAGTATTGTCCCCTTGATCATAATGTAGTGACCATTGGGGTCTCTTTTTATCTTTTTGAGTTTGAAATCTGTTTTATCTGATATAAGTATAGCTGTTCCTGCTTTCTTTTTTGGTCCATTTGCTTGTAGGATTGTTTTCCATCCTTTAACTTTGAGCCTATTTTTATCTTTTGTAGCTAAATGTGTTTCCTGGAGACAGCAAAAGGTTGGGTTTTGTTTCTTAATCCAGGCTGCAACTCTATGTCTTTTTATTGAAGAGTTTAGTCCATTTACATTTAGAGATAATATTGATATGTTAGCATCTGTATTTGCCATTGTGATTGTCTTTCCTTTGATTTTAATTATTTATTCTTTTAATAGTTTTTTTTTTTTTGGGCCTTCTTTCATTGTTATTCGTCCCTCTGAGGTTCTGGCTTTAGGACTCCTTGTAGTATTTTTTGGAGTGGGGGTTTAGTTGTAATGAAATTCTGGAGTTTCTGTTTGTCTGGGAAGGTCCATATTCTTTCTTCAAAGAGGAAGGAGAGCTTTGCGGGATAGTGTATTCTTGGTTGGCATTTGTTTTCTTGGAGTCTGTTGACTATGTCCCTCCACTCTCTCCTTGCCCGTAGTGTTTCTTCGGAGAAGTCTGATGTCAGCCTGATTGGCTTTCCTTTGAATGTTATCTGTTTCTTCCCTCTTGCCAGCTTCATTATTTTTTCCTTGTCCTGGATTCTTGGGAGCTTTACTATTATGTGTCTTGCTGTATTTTTCCTTTTGTCGTGGAAGTTTGGTGTTCTTCTTGCTTCTTGTATATCAATTTTCAGCTCCTTCTTCACATTTGGGAAGTTCTCTTCAATTATCTCTTTGAATATTTTCTCTGTTCCTACATCTCTCTCCTCTCCTTCTGGTATTCCTATAACTCTTATATTTCCTTTCCTCATGGAGTCAGATATTTCCCGAAGTCTTTCTTCGTTCTTTTTCCTTCGTACTTCTCTTTCCTTTTCTGTTTTGGTTCTTTTTATTTCTGTGTCTTCAAGAGTACTTATTCGTTCTTCCATTTCATCTATTCTGCTTTCATTGCTTTTCCCAGAATTCTTTAGTTCTTCCATTAATTCTTTGATCTCCTGCATTTCTTTTACTTCCCTCTTTAGGGACTCAATTTCTTTCTTCTGACCATTGTTTTCCCTCTCTAGGGACTCAATTGCATTCTTCTGATCGTTGATTATTTTTCCCTTATCATTGTTTTCCTTTATGACTTCTGTCAGTTTTTTAATCACGGCAATTTTAAATTCTCTTTCTGGAAGGCTCAGAAATTCTTCCAAGTTATTGTCGTTGCAATCTGGGGGCTGGTTTTCTTTTTGTGGTGTGCTTTTTCTCTGGAGAGTTGCTAGGTTGCGTGTGGTTCTTCTCCTCCCTACTGTCTGTTTTCTAATTTGCCGTATGCAAATTAGACACTGTGTTGTTGGGACTGGCCGGCATCTTGGGTGGGCTTCTCTGCTCCCCTCTGGTTCCTCCAGGAGTCATCTGTCAGTTTCAAGCAGTCTTTACTGGAGAAAGGTCCCTGTTCTAAAATGCCGATGTGGGGACACACTCCCCTGTGCGCCTGGTCTGCCCCGGCGGTGGGTTCCTGCTCCCCCTCTGGGCTTGGACTGCAGGCCAGAGGGGGTCTGGCGTGGGCGAACTTCCCCTGCTCACCTCTGGCTCCTGAGGAAGCCTTCTGCAGGTAGTCTTTAATGAATAAATGTCCCTGTTCTAAAATGGTGATGTGGGACACACTCCCTGCGGTCCGGTCTCAGGCACACTCTTCTGCGCGCCTGGTCTGCCCCGACTGTGGGTGCTCGCTCTCCCTGTGGGCTCAGACTACTGGTCGGAAGGGGCCCGGTGTGGGCTAACTCCCCAGCTGGCCACTGGCTCCTTCAGGAGTCTCTGCTGGCTTCAAGTCGCTAGGTGGCGCCAGAGATCTCTCCTAGAGCCCTTGGGGAGCTGATTTTCCACCCCGTGGGACAGGGAACAGAGCGGGGATGGTAGGGTACACCTCACCGGCTTTGGGGTGCTGTGTCTGCCTTGTGCCCCACCATCGTGGGGTACCCACGCCCCTAATTTCGTGCCCTGGGTCTCAGTTCCAAAGCCCTCAGTTCCAGGATGCGGGCTGTAGCCCAGATCAGTGGCGCGGGAATGGCGCCTTTTGAATCCCGCTCCCCTGCCTGGGCGCCTGGTTCCTGCTCACTCAGGGAGGGCCACCGCGCTTCTCCCCGCAAGCCTAGGTTGCAGGCGCGGTGACCTGGGCAGCTGCGATCCGATCCGGATCCGCGTTTGCTTTTCAACCGCACTGCTTTTCAGCGTGATCCACGCCGCTTTTCCGTGCAATCCCGATCCGTGTCTGGTTTTCCAGCGCGCAGCTTTCCGCACAAGCTTACCGGGCGGCCGGGGCTGGCCTCCTCCTGGGGGGCGGGGCTCTCTTTAATGGCGCCTGGAGCTCACCTCCGCGGCGGATCCTGCAGGGTTCTGCACAGCTCCCGTTCAAGGGGTGTGGTGGCTGAAATAGTTCCTTTCCACTCACAGTCCCGCTTGCTGCGTCCTTTGTTCTTGTTGGCCGTTTTGGTTTGTTGTTTCCCTCCTCTCTGCCGGTCGGAGAGTGCTGACTTTGTGGGCGGGGGAGGGGAGGAGGGTTCTGCGCTTTCCTCCCTTCTGGTCCTCTTTTATGGCAACTTTCTTCTTTGGGCAGTTTGCTGGAGTCGCCCCTTTATCTTCTGGGTCCCTGTTCTCACTGGGACCTGCCGCTTTTCCTCCCTATAAACTTTTTTTTAATGGGAGATCTTACTCGCAGTGTCTCCTCACCGCCATGTTGCTCCCTAACTCAAGACATGTAATTTTTGTGATGATATTTGTCATGGTAAAAGTTCTGAGTAGTGTCATGAGGATCAGGAGCTGAAGATGGGGTGTCCTTCGTGACAGAAACAAACAAAAAGAAACAAACCCTCACAAAAACAAACAAAACCAAAAAGGAACACTAACAAAAATTAAAGAAACAAACAAACATAAACAAACAAAAACAAAACAAACACTAACAAGAAATAACAAAAACAAACAAAAATAAACAGAAACTATCAAAAACAAACTAACAAAATCAAACAGAAACAAACACTAACAAAAACTAACGAAAACTAACAGACAAAAACGAACACTAATAAAAACAAACAAAAACAAACTCATAAAAACAAACAGAAACAAACAAAAAACAAACACTAAAAAAACAAACAAACAAAAACAAACACAAACAAAAACAAAAACAAACACTAAAAAGAACTAACAAAAACTAAAAACAAAAACTAACAAACACAAACCGAAACTAACAAAAACAAACAAACACAAAGAAACAAACGGACACGCCCGGGTATTTCCATGCCTGGTGCCTTGATCAGGCTCTTTTAAAAAGCTCCTGGGCACGAATGGTACGGTGGAGTGGAGGGACCAGGGCGCACGAGAGGCGGGGTACAGGGGGGAAGGAAGAAAGAGAACCCTACATAAATGAACCCCCCAAAGGTTAACAGACCTGAACACAATTGTTGATGGGAAGCAGACAGCAATTTGGCTTTAAAGTCTTGTTTTAAATTCAGAAAGCCCGGAAGGCGACTGAAGCCACAGGCACATCCCGGGGATTCCCGGCCAGGAAAGCCTGGTGCTAACTGTCAGCGCCTGATCATTATCAGCTGTTGCCAATTAAACTGAGAGGTTCGCTTCTTACTGTCCGCTTCTTACTGTCCATTTCCCTGGGGGCAGGAACACAGCAGCGGGAACCACCTTCTCTTGACAGAAGTGCCCATTGCCCGCAGGCATCTGGGGCCTCTAGTCCACCTCAGTAGCCTCCTAGCCATGCCAAGATGAGGCCCTCAGCTCACTTCCACCTTAGAGTTGAATAAACTGAGTCACAATAAGACTGAGTAACATCTCCTGGACTGTGACGGTGGAAATGAGAACCCATGAGGTGTGTCTCCAGGCTCTGGACTTATTTGTTCCCTGAGCCCTTCTTCACACTTCTCTTGTCTCTGCCTCTCCAGCCAAGATACCAGAATGTTGAATTTTAGTTCCTCCTCCTCACATGACTGTTTCCACCCTCGCTGCACCATAGAATCGCTTTGGGGGGGGAGGTTTGAAAACAGTGACTTATCACTGTGAGGCAGACTGTTCACTCACAGGGCCTCGGGACGTGAGTGGGGACAGTGGCAGTTGGGAGAGCACCCGCCAGTTGAGTTCTCTCTTGGAAGCATTTCCCCTTGAGGCTTGAGTTCAGTTTTCAGTTTTGTTCAAAGGGGATACATGTGCAAATCCTTCGTGAGAACTTTCATTCTGCAGTACGGTGCGGGCTTCTGTGGTGTGTAATAGCTTAGGGGGTGCAGCTTGCCTGAGTGCTCTCGGCAGAGCTGCTTTGGAAGGAGAAAGCACTGGCGGGGAGCTGACTGGGTGCAGAGCTCAGGACTCATCGAGTCAAGGTACTGGATGTGGTTATACGGGACGATGAACTCCCGCCCAAACATAGCCCAAATCAGACGCTTCATGGAGAAATTCAAGGAGTGTTCTGTGGCCTTAAAGTGCTGAGCTACCCGTGCCTCTGGTCTGCAACTGTCCCCACAGAGACGGGGCTGGTGCTGACTAAGTGGTGGACATCAACGTCATTGCTAATGCCCCCCGCATGACCTCGCCAAGCCAGGGCCATGGCACACTGGAGCAACCAGGCACGGGTGAAGGATCTTGTGTCTCCCGCAGGCCAGGACAGAGCGCGCTATGTCAGTGAGGAGAGACGATGCGTGGGGATGAGCTGTGTGGAAGGAGCTGCTGGGAGAGACTCTGAGTTGGGCTAAAACTTCAGCCCACGTGCCGCGGAGCCCAGACCTAAACAGGTGCCTACAGCTGCATAAGGACAAGCAGAACTTCAGCTCACCAGACTTTCTTAGCAACATGGATTACTCACATCTTTACAAATCTATTGCAAACTTTAATTTCTTACAAAATTCTGCATCATCCCAGCATCAGTTCAGTATTCTCAGACCACTTGACTATCTTGGCGATGTCACCCTTTCCCTGGGAAATTATGTAGATTCTTAATTATTTGCTAACTTGCATATTAAAAGATTCTTAGCGTATTTTTCTCCTAGATTTCGTTATCTGATATGAAAACTAGATGAAGTTTTCTCCACTTTGGTTTTTGGACTACCGTCTCCTTGGTTTGAGAACCTTCTTTCGTGACACTGAGTGCTCTGTACAATCTGACTCCTCCTATGTGCCACAGAATGGCTCTGGGAATGAGGGTTCTGTTGGCTTTTAAATGAATCGCTTCTGTGTGAATTGCTTGGTAATCCTCAAGCACATTCATCGCTCACATCCTGGGTTAGCAGTGACTCGTTTCTTGTGCCTACGTGACTGGTGCTTGGCTGAATATTTGTTCACATGGATGACACTCCCACGCGGTCTGACCTGTGTCAAACCTCAAGTGTTTCAAATGTACAAATGTGGCTGAAGACAACCTCATTCTTTCTATGTACAGTAGGAGTTCTCTCAGGTCATCGGAGGTCAGGCCAATGACTGAAGGTTTTGATGTCATACGTGTGTATTCACGGCCACATACATGTGCATATGTCAAGTACGAAAGACTAGAGGATCTTCCACATCAGTTGCAGTATCCCTTCAATGTATGAGTCTTTGGTGTGTTTAAACATTAAAGCTATGGTTGACGTCTCTTAAATATAATGAATCATCATTGTATGTCATCTCAGGTCAGAATATTCACTAAAAGCACTCATGTTCTCTCCATAGTGGATTCCCTCGAGTCGTCTAAGGGCAGAACACTGACTGAAGGCTTTCCCACACAGCTGACATTCATACGGTTTCTCTCCAGTGTGAGTCAGATTGTGCTTTCTAAGGTCATAGCTTTGAATGAAGGCATTCCCACAGATGCAGCATTCGTAAGGTTTCTCTCCAGTGTGAGTCATCTCGTGCCGTCTCAGACTGGAGCAGGTACTGAAGGCTTTCCCGCATAGATGGCATTCACAGACTTTACCTTGACTGGGAATGTGCTTGTGCTGATGAAGGCATGGCTGGCCACCAAGGGATTTCCGACACTGCTTACTGATACAGGGTTTCTTTTCCGTGGGAGCCTTAAATGTTCGTTCACTGTGGAGCACAATGGGGAATCTCCCATACTGTTACATTCAAAGGGAATCGCTTTTGGGAAGGAGAAGAAGGGCTAGTAATGGTTTTCAATATACATCCATACATTCATTATTAAATATATATACATATATATATAATCATTTAGTGATGCCCTTCAATTAAAATCTTTCCAGTGTTAATTCCTAATGAGCTGCATCCCCCTCCTGCACACGTTTTTGTAGCATCCTAACTGCAGCTTGTAGACTGATTTTGAAGGCGTCAATGTGTTTCAAAGACGAGACATAGGGGCCTCCCCGGTGGCGCAGCGGTTGAGCGCTGGGTTGGTCAGCTGCCCGCAGTCTCTGCAGCTCTGGTTCGATCCCCGGTTGCTCCCTGGCCACAGGAGGATGGTCCCACATGGCGCGCAGACCTCTCCTGCAGCCCGCTGCTCCCCTCAGCAGTGTACTTCGGTCCTTCTGCCTGCTCTGCGTCCCGCTATCGCTCTGGTGAATTCTCTCCCTGTCCCGCGCTTCTGACTGTGCCCAGTGCTTGCATAAATAAGTAAATAAATCTTTAAAAAAAATAAAAAAGACTAGGCATAGACTAGGTATAGGAACAGTATGTAGTTGTCCATATTTTTTTAAGATCTCGGGTTATAATTTCGAGCTCATTAATTTTTTCACTACCTCAACTATCCAAAACTTTTTGATGAGAGTTAAATCTCAACTTAATGTACTTTAGGATAATAGATTCATTTATTCACATACTACTGCCATGTCTCTAATTTGAATGATTAGTGTCACTCCCCATGAAACTTACCATTGCCTTGATGGCAGATGCGTCCTTCCTGATGATATGGACTCTCCTGGGTTCTAAAAAGGTCCCGGGGTTGGAACGAGGCAAAAGCTGCAGGCTGTGGATTTGTGCTGTAGATCTCAGACCCTGTAGATCTCAGCATCTGGCCAGGAGGGCAGGGAGGGGCAGGCGATCGCGGGGGGGGGGACTTGGAGGCACCCCCCCAGCAGGGCTGGTGGCAGAACAATGGCGAGGGGCATCGATTGCTGCCCTTGCCCCCTCCCGCCCCTCCCCTGACTCCATCTCAGACCAGTGCATGGGAACAGGCTCGGCTCTCCTCGGCCCAGGCTCAGCTCCCTCTGGCCAGCACGGAGCAGGCTGTTGTCTGTTCCAAACGTGCACGCGCCAGCTTTTCTTCCACACGTGGAAACATTCCCATAGGCTCTGCAGAGCATGCTGCCGGCCCAGCGTCTTCCTGTATCATCTCTGTGCCCCAAAGAGGCGCAGCACAGACGCCAGCACACGGGGCCTGGGCCGGTCCTCCCAGGGAGCCAACGGCCCTCTCCCACGGGACTGTTCCCTGGGAGACGTGGAACATTATTATCGACTGGAAAGGGTTAATCATTGGGATTAGGAAGCACATTGTCTCCTTCTGCTTCTATGCACCCCAGACACGGCCATGGCAGGGGGGCGGGGGTTCGGTTCTGCTCGTTGAGGAACAAGCGTGGGCACGGCCTGGCGCGGTGAGGCCTCGCTGATGGGGTGACGTCTGCCCCGTCTCAATTCTAAGTCCATCCCCTGTGTCCAGGAGCCCTGGGGGGTGGATGGTTGAGCTTGGCCCCAAGGATGGGATTTCGCCTTCCAGTAATGAATCACCAGCTGACTGAGGGCTCTGCTCTGCGCCCTCAGCCCGGGGAGCTATTCACAGGCAGTTGAAGTGTCTGTGGATGGACGGCGGCTGCGAGGCCGAGTGCCTTTCCTTTGAGGTGAAGGTCGGGGGCTGCAGAAGTGAATTTGTGCCGCTCTGATTCCAAAGAAGGAGTAAAAATGATGCTGAGCAGCAGCTATGGACATGAAGGCGCGATGGTGCCCCGGACTGGGCTCCACTCAGGTGCCTCCCTGCCCCGCCTCCAGCACCGCTTTCTGGGTTCTCTGACGCCGTCTGTCCCCTTGGGAGGCCGTGAGCATCCGCTGGCCTCTGCAGCCCCAGCACCTGGTATCAGGTGGAGGAAGTGGGTGACTCACAGATAAAACAGAGGAGATGGCCCGCTCGGCCTGGGCCCAAAGGTGCTGGGGCTACATCAGCCCGGCTCACACAGTTGCCTGCGCTTGGGGCCAAGATCCTGGTCTCTGGGGTAGCAGGACACCCAGTAAACTGCGCCTCAGGACGCCACTGCACCACACTCCTCATCGCGGTACAGACGGGCGCGCTGAGAACACCGTCACCCCCGAGCATCAGGTCCCACGAGGACACGGCCTGTGCTGTCACACTAACACTGCCAGGTGCCCGCTCGGCAGGCCAGGTCCCAACCCCTCCCTACCCCCGCCCAGGCCAAGGAGATCACAGCTGTCACTGCTCAGCTGCCCTGTCCAGATGGCGGGCTTTGGCCTAGTGTCGTTACCTCCCCAAAACACTGCTGTCTTATACGTGGAATAGAGAAACCAAACAAAGAGCTGGATGAAGACGCACTTTAAAACCAACCCTTGAAAGCTAACCAGAGACCCCAGGCTTGTGGGGGAGGGGGTGGACAGGGTGGGAGAGAGCATGGTGGGCCTTCGTGGAGGACGGTGGGTGCTTTAGCAGGGGGGTTACAGGCCCACCCCTGCAGGGGAGGCCCCACACTTCCAGAACACTAGCAAGGCTGGAAACCCAGGGCTCTCTATGCAAAAACACAAAGCCGGGCTGGATTTGGACAGCGCGGCACAGGCCAACCCTAAGGCGCAGGTTGTCCCACAGCTCCCATTAGCTGCTGCATGGAGGGAGAAGCTGAAACCAGCTGCACGGGAACTGGACGCTTTCCTGCCCTCTGTGACCCCCGTTCCATCGGGCAGCGGTGAGGGCAAGGGAGACCTTGATTGCTCTAAGCAGCCTAAGGCTGAGCCCCAGTTCCAGGCCGAGCCACGCGTATCCCACGGGCCACTTTCATCGCAGAACGTTCGCACCACGCCCTTCCCAGGTGGAAGACGCAGACAGTCTCCTCAGGCCGTGACGCCCGCTGCCCGTGGAGATGCCAACAGACACGGCAGCTGAAGGGACAACTTCCAGAACAAAGCATTTATAGGAGATTTGATAGTAAGGATTAAAATAGGCTTGAAACCCTGTCTGGTGTTGCTTCTGGTCTTTATGGTGCAGGATCTTTATGCTGAGCTCCGCGGGGAGGGGGTGGCTGGGGGACCTACGGCCCTGGGGGAACGTTCTCGGGCCTCGTGCTTGTGAGAGGCCCATCAGCAGCCCCGGAGAAAACGAACCACTTGGGAATCTGACCCCATTCGGGCCTCCTCCACGCCCTTGACTCCTTCCTCTTCTTCCTCCAGAGCCCAGCGGCTTGCAAGGGCGGGGTTCTCCGTGCCGCGGTGTCATCCACGATGACTTCCCAGCCATAGACGTGTCTCCTCCCCTCCCCCTGTCACCAGAGCGAGTCCCTGCGCACTTCTCGGGCATCTTTCTCTCCCCCCCCCAAAGATTTATTTATTTATTTATTTATTTATTTATTTATTTATTTATTTATTTATTTATACATGCACTGGGTACAGTCAAAAGCGGGGGAGGGTGAGAGAATTCACCAGAGCCAGAGCAGGGAACAGAGCAGGCAAAAGGACCGAAGCACACCGCTGAGGGGAGCAGCGGGCGGCAGGAGAGGTCTGCACGCCATGTGGGACCCTCCTCCTTGACCTCCCTCTGGGACTAGCCAGGGCTGATCTTATCCCTCCCCGTCTCCCCTCGGCCGGGTCCCAACCAGGCACAGGTGTGGCCTGACGAGGCACTCAGCGCCCCAGCTGCCCACGAGCTGGACAGGGACAGCCATCAGGCCCCCTCCGACACCCTCAGCGTCATGGGCTTGGGACCCGAATAGGGCTGGGGACGACAAACAGCGGCTCGGACCCCTCCACTGGCCAAGGAGATCACAGCTGTAACTGTGTAATGAGAGAAAGTCTCCATAACAGAGAAGAAGTGTTACTAACACAACACAACCAGAAGGACGCAAGGGTCGCCATGCCAACGGTAAGTGGGTGTGAGTCCTAATCATCCAAACTGCAGATCCGGCAATTAGGTAAGGTGCCTGCAGGAGTGTAATGGAGTTGGAATTAAGCACTTTCTGGGGAAAAGTTTGGTAGTTTGAAATCAGTGAATAAATTAAGCTCAAAATAAATGAGCTCAAGGCAAAACCTCAGTTCTAAAAATACAGTCAACTGCATCAACATTTCTCACGGTAGGAAAATAATATCTCAAAGGATAATATTGTCTGCCTGCAGGTGAGTGACCCAGTACGTGTGCGAGACGAGCCCTAGAGACTGTCACGCCCAGGTTGCTAGTGGACAAATGAAGGCAAGGACATAGGCTGGCAAACCACTAAGAGTCTTTTTTCTCTTCTCCCAAACAGCCACGTCTCACTCCAGAGGCTCCCGTTGGACACATTGACGTGGGTGACCAGTTTACTCACAGAGCTGAGTTCAATCAACGTGTTTTAATTGGCGTGGGACAGAAGCCTCATATCACAACAGGGCAGGGAAAATCACTCAGCAAGGACCTGTCCTTTCAACCACACAAACAAATTCACACTACAGGATAATTACGTGAGTGCCACGAGTATGGGGAGCTCCTTCGTCCTTACCTTCACCTCAAGAAACACAAGACAACGCACACTGGAGAAAAAACATGTAACTGTCATTGAGGTGGGCACAAAGGTTTGCAAAGCTCTGACCTTAGAAGGCTCAATAACACTCAGACCCGACGACGAGGTAGCAGACCACACGCACGCCATTCGCGTGAGAAAGTGTTCAGCCACAGCTCTCACCGTGAACAGCAAGAGAAAACTCACACTGTGGAGAAACCCTCTAAAAGCCGCGCATGTGAGAAGGCGTTCAGTCATTTTTCTTACCTTAGAAGCCATGAGAAAATCCGCCCTGCAGAGAAGCAGGATGCCTGTCCACAGGGCGGGAAATCCTTCAGCCAAAGCTCTGTCCTTAGCCAGCACAACAGAATTCATAGTGGAGAAACACCACACAAGCGTCTGCTCTGCGGGGAGGCCTTGCATCACGGCTCTGAGCTCCGGCGCCCCAGCAGAACACACGCAGGAGAGAAACCCCACGAGGGCCGCCGCTGCGGGAAAGCCTTCAGTCAACGCGCTCACCTTAGAAGCCATGAGAGACCCACCCTGCAGAGCGGCCGCACGCGTGTGCGCTGGGCGGGAGAGCCTTCAGCCACCGCTCCTCCCTTCGGCGACACCAGGGGCCCCAGCCCTAAAGGGAGAGTCTCGCAGGCCTGCAGGAGGTCACCTGCCTGGTGGACAGAGCTTGATAAAGCAGAAGCAAAATCCAGTCCCAGCATGAATTTTAAAACCCTCCAAGGGCTCTCACACTGCATGAATCAGCACTGCAGTCCTGGGGTGAGCAGGGAGGATCCTTCTACCCCCTTATCAGCAGTCAAGAGGTCAGGTTTGCAGGTGAGTTCTCCCAGGTCAGAGCAGTGACCGGTGGTTTCGCACATGCACAGATGTGCTGTCAGTGTGCCGCTCGCCAACCTGACATCGCAGGTGCAGGCAGGCTGCAAGCAGAGCTGTGGGAACGGTGTCACCAACAGCTCCAAACTTTGACATATCTGGAGGACTTGTGCAGGGAGCACCTCATTCTTCCAAAATTATTTCCATCCTGGGCAAGCTCCGCTCGGGAGAAACGCTAGTCTCACAATCACTGTGAACTAAGATTCAGCCCCCTGCCAGCCTGACGTGCTCAAGAAAAGCCATCGAAGGAGCAAAGGTTCAAACAGCAAGAAGAGGATAAAACACCTCGGGGTATAAAAGAGTCTTTGAAGCAGGACCAAGAGTCCCGACAGACAATTCAGACTGGGGGACTGTTCAGTGTAAGAGCAACAGAAATTCTTGATTCACGGAACATCTCTGACAGGCGTCTGGGTGAGGCGATTCCAAACACCCCGGTGTCATGGAGGAAGGGAAATCTGAAGGAATTCCTTACATTTGGTCAACACTGAGATTCTAACAACGAGGTAGCAAACCTAAAAGCAGCATGGAAAACTCTCCAGCGAGATTGCACGTAGGAAAAAAGGACATCAGTGAGATTTTGAGAAAATACCCACTCAGGGAAATGTGGCTTAATAATGAGTAGCAGAAGGCAGTGGCTGAGGATGTTGAATGAAGAAATCTGTAGGAAATGGAACCTTTTCAAAACAATGCAAGCTGTTGCAAATGCAGCTCACGGCTGGCGTGAGGTCATCGCCGGGCAACCCCTCTGTGAGGCTTCCTCCCCAGGAGACGCCAGCCCTTGCTGCATCTCTCCTTCCTCCGAACACGCGTCCACCCTTAGCAGCCCGGCCCTCCTCCGGCCGCCCCGCCGCCCCCTCTCACTCTCCAAGCCTTAGAGGCAATTTTTAGCCCATCAGGCCAGGAGCAACATTCACCAAGTCTTGTTTAAAGATGTTGGTGGCATCTGAGCATCTGTCTCCGGCCCTGGGGGCAGCCTGGAGCCTGAGCAGCACCGTGTTCCCGGCCTGAGAAAGCTCCTTGGCTTCGGTCCCGCTTCTGACTGGAGATAAATGGAGGCAGAGTCACTTCTAAGGCCACACTTCATATCTCGCTCAGGGAGCCCTGCCCGGCCGAGCCACAGAGGCGGTGCCCCGCGCAGTCCTGCAAATTGTACTCAACTAAGACAAAGCCCCCAAACTACCAGCTCCCCTGGGAGCGGCTGGAAACGACACACACAGTGTCGCGGCGCGAGGCCAAAGGAAACTCGCTAAAAGGGCCCCATGATCTTGCCAAGGCCTGGGAAGTGCTGTCCCCTGACACCGTCCCTGGTGCCCAGGGGAACGTCTCCCAGGACATCACCACGATGGTCTGCGTCTTTCCAGTAGCAAGAGTCACAGTCCCAGGACTGACCGACCCACGAGCACTCCCCGATAGAAGCAGGTGGCCCAGGGAGTCAGAGCCCCTCGGAGGCCCCCGCCATCCTCACAGTGCCACGGGCACTGGCCGGGACAGACAGGAGTCAACTCAGTGTCCACCACAGGCCCCCCGGGAGGCACCTGCAGCCGGAAGGGCTGGGTGTGGCCACAACCACCTGCACAGGGGTGAGGGGCAGTGATTGATGGGAGGGAAGACCCGCTGGGTCACGTGACACCAGGGACAGCCTAAAAGCCAGGCCTGGGACCACTCCTGCCCAGTCCCACCTGCTCCGGCCTCCAGGACGCTGCCCACCGACAGTGCACCTGGTCCAGCCCCACCCGAGCATCTCCTGACCCACGGAGCAGCCCCGCGGCCTAAGGTGAGTTCCCCCTCTCGGGAGTCCTCTGATGGCGCAGCCAGTGATAGAGGGGTGAGGGGTGTTTTCAGTGGGGGCAGGAGGGGTTTACCCTCAAGCACTGTGTCCCGAGGCTGAGTCAGCCTTGCCAGGGGACCCTCCTGGCTCCCTGGCACAGACTCCAAGGGGGTTGTGGGGCGGCAGGGCTTGCTGTGCTGCCGCCTGGGCTGGGCTCCCACTCACGGGCACCTGTGCACCGAGATGGATGGAACGGGGCGGTGGAGGGCGGTGGTGAGTCCTGGCTCGGGGTGTGCAGGGGGAGGGGCTGTGAGGGCCCCCATGGTGGGCAGGAGAGGCCCTGAGGTAAGTCCTGTGGCCCCCAGTGTCCGGGACTCACCCCAGGCAGAGGCTGTGGCGGAGGAGGCGGGAGCTCCTGAGCCCACTGACACTTGCCTTGTCTCTTGTCCAGGTCACCCACCGTCGGGCCCGGGGACAGCGGGATGAAGCTCCAGGCGGCCCGTCCGATGGCGGGAAGGCCCAGCCCAGCTGGGGTCCTCTGCCCGGTGAGCACCCAGAGAGGGATGGCCCCGCGGGCAGGACCCGGGGGGCAGACAGCACCCCCAACAGTGGAGGAGGATCCTCGGGTAAGTTCAGGACCTTGTCGGGCCCCCCAGGTCGAGCACAGGGCAGGCGCCCCTCAGGCTGTCTGCACAGCTCAGGGCCCCCAGCCCCAGCACTGCCAGGCGCTCCAGGGAAGGCCCCGCACCCCAAGTCAGCTCCTCCCCCTGTCCCTGCAACTGTAGCCCCCGCTCGCCCCGGTGCCCAGTGCGGTCAGCCACCTGCGCCCTCCCTTCCCCTCCAGCCCCTCCTTCAGACCCCAGGGGAGGCCCCCACTCTGCCTCCCCTGCCCCCCACAGCCCCCTCCCCGATCCCTTCCCCTGCATGTGACTGTGAGGCCCTGACCCCGTGTCCCTCCTCCCCGCAGGTGAAGTGCAAGGACTGCGGAGCCTTTGGGCACAAGGCTGCCAGCCGCAGGTGCCCCATCAGGTGCTGGCAGGGGGCCCTGGCGCCCCAGGCTTTGGGCTCCCTGCAAGGCAAGGAGAACCGGAACCCGTGGTACGGGCACCTGGCACGGAAGCCCCAGACTGGCACCCGGACCGTGCGGGAGGTTGCACGGGCACTGAGGTAGGTACATGCGGTCAGCTGGCGGGTCCCCCAGCTCATGGTCAAGGTCGCTGTGACCTACCCCTCCCCTGTGGGCACAGCCAGGCCCGGGCCAGCACAGGTGGAGGGGGCAGCGCCACAGGCCGGGATCCTCCGGCCTCCATGCTCAGGGGCCCCTGATCTCCTGGGGGCCCACGCGGGTGAGGGGGGCAAAGGGCACCTGCACCTGTGGACAGCACGGGGTGGTTCAGGGGGGTCCAAAGGGAGTCCGTGGGCGCCCAGCACTGGGGAGAAGGTCCAAGGCGGGAGGACAGTGGGGTGGCCAGGGCCTTCCTGACCATCCCGTGAGCGGGGATGGAGGGGGGACACTGCCCACACCCACGTGGGCGCAGGAATCTCTGCTTTTTTTTTTTTTTATAGAGGCATGTTTTTATTTATTTATTTATTATATTTGTTTGTTTGTTTTTGTTTATACATGCACTGGGTATAGTCAGAAGCGCGGGAGGGTGAGAGAATTCACCAGAGCCAGAGAGGGGAGCAGAGCAGGCAGAAGGACCGAAGTACACTGCTGAGGGGAGCAGCGGGTGGCAGGAGAGGTCTGCGCACCATGTGGGATCCTCCTCCGCTGGCCGGGGAGCAGCCGGGGATCGAACCGGCGCCGCAGAGGCCGCAGGCAGCTTCGCAACACAGCGCTCAACCGCTGCGCCACCGGGGAGGCCCAGGAATCTCTGCTTAACGGCGTTTCTCCCCGCAGGCAGGAGCAGCAGTGGGGCGCCCTCCCGCAGAAGCCTCCCAGGAGCACCCCGGGCCCGGCGCAGGGCGGGCGGGCAGCCGCAGCCCCCTGGGACGAGGCGCGGGTGAGTGTCCCTGCTCCCGGGCGGCCCCTACGCCGGGGCCGCTGTGGTTCCCTCGCCGCGCGCTGCGCTGCTGACCGGAGCGCGGGGGAGCTCACGTCCCTCTCCCTCGTGTCCCCACAGCACCCGAGCCGGCCCCTGCCCGTCCACCCCACCCAGAAGCGCGGCCCCGGCCCGGACCTGCCCCGGGGACGGCCGCCCGCGAGCTCACAGAAGACACGCAGCGGCGTCCAGGGGTGTCCCAGCGGCCGGCCCGCCCCGGGGGGCTTCTCACCCGCCGCCCTGAGGGAGATGCAGGGCGGGGCTCCCTCCCCTGGGCCCCCTTCTCTGGACACACCGCGGGGTGTCGCTCTGCATCAGACACTGGCTCCCGGCCCCCACCCCTGGACACACCCCAATCTCCTCGAGGTCCCCTCAGGCTCCCACCATCAGCCTGCCCAGAAGTGGGGGCCCCAGGGCTCCTCCATCAGCCCCAAGGCCCCAGGCAAGAGAGCCGCCCCCAGTCCTGCTCCACAGAAGCCCCCGAAGAAAGCCCGGCTGGGCACGGCCCAGCACCCCCAGGAGGACAGTGAGGACGCAGACGTGGGGCCTGAGCCAACCCTGCCTCCCCCACCAGGCCTCCCGGAACATGGGTCCTGCACAGCCCCGCTGGCCACCCAGGGGGCCCCGGCCCCCAGCGCTGAGCCCCCGCGCCCTGCCCACGGCCCCGAGCACCCAGACTCCCGGCCCTGCAGCCCGCCCCGCCCGGCCCTCACCTTGGTCCTCAGCAGACGGCAGCACGGCCAGTGGAGCTGCAGGTTCAAGGCCGCCTGCCCCCCGCCCCCTCCGCCTCAGAGCTCCCCCACCCGCTGCAGCCCCGATGGCACCGCCCCGCCTGCCCTGCGCAGCGTCCTCCACGAGGATCTGCTGGTGTCTTCCTCCTCTGAGGACAGCGATGGGGACTGAGACGCCCTGGCCGCGGACCCTGGCCCGCAGGCGCCCCGAGGATGCCCCATGACAGGCGGGGACCCAGGGACGCCACAGCTCGCTGCCCCGCACCCTCGTGGGTGGGTTTACTGCAGACTCTGCTCACCCACCGCGAGCGCGAGGCTCCTGTCTGCAGCCTGGGATGGGGGCTCCCTGTGCCCTTGGCTCTTCCTGGAGCGCAGCCGTCGGGGGCCGGCGCCCCAGTCTCGTCTATTAATAAAGTGCCCTGAAACGCACGCGGGTTCGCGTCTCTCTTCTCCAAGCAGCACATCGCGCAGCGCCCCCGTTCCCTCCCGCACAGCTCCCCATGGAGACCCTTAAGAGTCTGAGCCCAAAACCGCCCCCGGCAGGCCCTCATTCCGGCAGCCAGAGGACCCCAGGGCCCCCGCGGGGTCTCCCCCTTCTGACGCCGTCTGTACGTGTCCGAGGCCAAGGACCCGGCCATCCAGGGGGGGCCCGTGGGAATCGCTCTCCTGGAGGAGCTGCCACCGCAGGGCGGGTGGGGGTAGGGAGCACGAGGGACGCTGAAGGGCGGCCTCTGAGCAGGACCCTTGACACCTTTCTGGGGGCGTGGTCACCCCAACTCTGCACCTGGGCAGGGACCCCGAGGGGGAGGAGCAATGGGCCTGAGTGCCCTGGGCTTGGGCGAGGGAGGGTCTCTCTGGCTTCCCTGTGGGGTGAAGCAGAATCGGGTCCAGCCTGGGCTTCACTGTGTGAATCTGGGGGAGTCCCTGGGGTGGGCCCAGGGCGTGCGGAGGGCGCCCTGCCCCTGCCCCCCACCCCGCGCTGACATGTGGCCGGGGTGGTGGTGGCCGAATTATCGTCGGGCACCTGCCCCCGCTTGTTTTGAGCCTAACACGAATCAGTTTCCTGCTCTTTGTAAAGTCTTTGAAAGTGAAATTTGTGTCGGGCTTTACCTTCCACGCGTCGCGAGTGCGTTGGCACACATCCCCCCACACTCACTCATTTGCACACAAGAGTGTGTTACTGAGAGTGAAGAGGAGCGGGTGAGACACCGTCTTATTAGAGTCCAGCCCCCAGCAGGAGGCTGCCCGGTGCTGGCCGCCCCAGGCTGGGCAGGGGAAGGACAGGGCGGCTCCCGCGGCCGCGGCTCCAGCGCTCTGGAGGCCCGGGGGCAGCCAGCCCCCTGAGGGAGCCCCAGCGCACGCCCGGGAATCCTCGGGGTCTGTCTCCCCCGCTGTCACGGGGTCCCCGTGGCTCAGGACCTCGGGGTTGAGGAGCCAGGGTGGGAGGGAAGGGGCGGGATGCCAGCCGGGCGCAGCCATCTCGCGGCTGCAGCAGGACAGCCCGGCGCCAGCCAGGCCCTCTCCCAGCTCCGGGCCGGGCTAGTGAGGACACAGCGCCCCCCTTCCCCAGGGCCCCCCTTTTCGTCGGCACGTCATGCCCAGGACCTGTCATAGCGACTGGCCGCCTCCCTCGCATACCACCCCCGCAGCACAGGGTGCGATGGAAGAGGAAAGTCAGGGGACACACCTGGGCCACCCAACGCTGCCCCATCCCCAGCGACACCCCTCCTGGGACGGGCCGGGGTTGATCCAAATACCTGCAGGCCCGGCCCGCGCCTCCTTTATAGCCCCTGGCCCCGCTCGCCCTGAAGCCCCCAACCCCCCCTTCCCGGGTCACCAGCCTGCTGGGCAGCGCTGGGCGTGGCCTCTCCGGGCTGGCATCTCCAGGGGAGTCTGGCGCCGGGTGACCCTCTCCCTGGGCACGCACGACCCCCCAGCCCTAGGCGTCCAGGGCGCCCTGAGAAAGCGCGGTGGGGCTTGGGCTGACCTCTGTCTTCACCCCCCGACGGTCATGAGGCGCCTGCTGGGACGGGCGCACCTGGGCGCACCCTGGAGCCCCGGGGTGAGGGGGACACGCTCCGGATTCCTGAGCTCGCGCGGGTCTAGGGGTGGGGGCTGCAGTGGGGCTGGGCAGAGCCGACGCTGCTTCCCCCCCAAGGGAAGCCCGAGGACGCGGGGCCTCGGCCAGATTTCAGGGAGTTCGGGTCGTTCATTTTCTGAAGCCTAGAGAGATCAAAGTGACCCACTGCCAGGGGTGCGGACCCAAGGGCTGCCTGCCCACCCACTTCCTTCCTGCCAGCGCCCACGGGTGGACAGCCCGGGCCACAGCGCCGCCCTAACCCGAGCCCTCCACAGAATGGCGGCAGCCCAGCCCCCCCACATCCCCCCAGCCACATCCCGGTTCTGAGGGCAATATCCCGGGGGCCACTCCCCGAAGCAGGTGCCAGAGGTCACCCCCTGGGGCCTCTCCAGGGATCGCTGTGCCTCCCTCCCTCAATCACTGCCCCTCACCCCTGGGGCAGGGGTTATGGCTCAGGCGTCCCCGGGCCATGTGGCCACACCCAGCACCTCCGGCTGCAGGGGCCTCCCGGGGCCCGCGGTGGACACTGAGTGGATCCTGTCTGTCCCGGCCAGCGCCCGCCCCACTGTGAGGATGGCGGGCCCCGAGGGGCTCTGTCTCCCCAACACCCATTCTGCATCTTCCCACCTCGCAGGCCCAGGCCAGGCCCTCGGCTCGGCGTCCGGACCTCCTGGGACCCGATCAGAGAAACCTCGTCACGACTGTCTTGAGTGTGCAGCTTCCCTTGAAGATATTTTTTAATCCCGAATCCTTGGGAATGAATGATGTAGCCGCCTGTGTCCATCCCGCGGGCTGCTCCTGAGTGCAGCGGGGCCTCCTGCGAGCTCCCCGAGAGTCTGCTCCTGCCCTTTGCGCCCCGACCAGAGGAGTCACCCCAGCCCCACAGGTGTCCGGAGCCAACTCCGGGCTTCTCTGACTCTCTCCTGTCCCTGCCAGCTCGTGCTGATGCTGCTCTGACATGCGGGGACAGGTGGGGTGACGCCAGTGGAGGGTCCGAGCCGCAATTTGTCGTCCCCAGCCCTATTCGGTCCCGAGCCCAGGACGCTGAGGGGGTCGGGAGGGGCCTGATGACTGTCCCTGTCCAGCCGTGGGCAGCTAGGGCGCTGAGTGCCTCGTCAGACTGCACCTGTGCCAGGTCCGGCCCCGCAGACTGGGGGGGGGGTGTGACCCAGCGCCGGACTCCCCGGGGAGCTGCTGGCCCGGAAGGGCCACGCCCAGCGCCGCCCAGCAGGCAGGTGACCGGTGGGGGTCGGGGGCGGGGCCTCGTCGCGGGGCGGGGCCAGGGGCTATAAAAGGGGCCCGGGCCGGGCCTGCAGGTCATTCGGAGCCAGCGGTCCTGAGGTGCGCATCGTGCAGCGGCTCTTCCTGACCCCGGCAGGGTAGACTCCGGACCTCGCCGCGACTCGGAGCTTCGGCCTCAGGACTGGACGCGCTCGCAGCCTCTGGACCAGGTGCGGGGACCCGGGAGCGCTGACCTGCCTCCCCTCCAAGAAGCCGCTCGTCCCTCCGGCCAGGCGCGCGCGGCATGGCCCCGGGGCCTGCGGAGACAACCGGCTGCCAGGGCCGCCTCGGGCGCCGGCTGGGGTCCGGCCAGGTTGGGGCCGGGCTGCGCAACCTGGGGAACACCTGCTACGCCAACCCGGCCCTGCAGTGCCTGACCTACACGCCCCCGCTGGCCGGCTACCTGCTGTCCCGGCCGCGCGCGCCCTCCTGCCCCCGGCGGCTGTCCTGCATGCTCTGCGCCATGCGGGCGCACGTCTCCCGCGCCCTCCTGCACCCCGGGGAGGTGGTGTCGCCCGTGAAGGAGCTGCTCGCCGGCTTCCATGCCTGGCGCCAGGAAGATGCCCACGAGTTCCTGATGGCCACCGTGGGCGCCATGCAGGGCGGGTGTGTGAGTGAGCTGGCGGCCGCGCACCCACAGCCCCAGGACAGCACCCTGGTGCGGCGGGTCTTCAGGGGCTACTGGAGGTCCCAGATCCAGTGCGTGCGCTGCTGCGGAGTCTCCACCACGCTGGAGCCCTACCTGGACATCGCCCTGGACATCCAGGCCGCCGACAGCGTGGAGCAGGCTCTGCAGGACTTGGTGAAGCCGGAGAGCCTGGACGGGCCCGACGCGTACCACTGCGCTGCCTGTGGCGACAGGGGGCCCGCCGCCAAGACGCTGGCTCTGCACGCCCCTCCCCAGGTCCTCATCCTCATGCTCAAGCGCTTCGGCGGCCCCACAGGTGGCAATGTGGCCAAGCCCGTGCACTACCCACAGCGCCTGGACCTGCAGGCCTTGCTGTCCGAGAAGAAGGCGGGGGCCCTGGAGTACGAACTCTATGCGGTGCTGGTGCACGCAGGCTGGGGGTGTCACCAGGGACACTACTTCTGCTACGTGAGGCTTGGGAAGGACCGGTGGTATCGCATGGACGACTCTCAGGTCACCTCCTGCAATGTCTCCTCTGCCCTGAGCCAACAGGCCTACGTGCTCTTTTACATCCAGAAGAAGGAACTGGACAGGGCCAGCGAGCAGGACTCACCTGGTGGGCCACCCCCAACGCTGACCACCACAGGTGTGGACCTGCTCCCTCAGGCCCATCGGGAGCTTGTGGGAGACAGGCCTCCTGCGGTCCCCGAGCCCCAGGAGCCTGCGCGAGAGACCCCGACCCGGCCGGTCACCTTGGACCAGTGGAGAAAGCATCAGGAGCACGAGCGACCCAAGCCTGCCCTCAAGCTCAGGGAGGTGGACCGTGCCCTGCCCGCCGACGCGGTCGTGATCCACCGGCCCAGACAGCCCGCGGGGTCCAGAGCGGGTCCTGCCCAGTGCGACACTGGCCAGCCGCAGCTTTCAGCCTGGGCACATGCTGCTCAAGGGCCAGCCCCCATGGGCAGAGCCCCTGGCATGGGAGGAAGAACCAGAGCCACCAAGGGGAAGAACAGGAAGGCCCAGAGGGTCTTGCTTGCCTTCTAGACACCGACACCCATCTCCGGTCGTCCAGGCCAAGGTGACAAGAGCACATGAACACCCAGCATCCTGCGTGTCCCAGGGGAGACCCACCCCGCCAGAGCCACCCAAACCCAGTGCTCCTCACCCTCAGCACCTTGGACAGGACCCCGGATTGCTCCTTCCCCTGCCCAGCAGAAATGGGATTCCCAAGCGCTCCCCAGCTCCGTGTGGGCCAGGTGCAGGAGCCCAATGGAATCCCACTCCTGGCACGGGGTTCCCTAGTTTTGGTCGCCCCTGATCCTCCAACTGTGGGGGGGGAAGAAAGGGCAGCGCCCCGGGCTGGGCGCAGGTGGCCCACACAGCACACTCAGCCTTGTCCTAGGATGAGTTTTACTGCAAAGCTACTCAGCTGTCCCCAATGGAAACCTGTTCTGCATCCAACGAGTCGCTCTCCCGCAGCGTGGAGTACAAGGCGGGAGCAGGAGAGCCTCCCGGCACCCGTGACGGACACCTGGACCTAGCAAGTTGGGCGTGCCCCCGGGCAGGAGGCAGCGCGCTCCATCCTGGAAGGACCTGAGCCTCAGGAGCCAGTGCATGGAGTCACGATGGGGTGCCTTCTCCTGCGCCTGTTCTCTGTGAACTCACAACACTGTTTAATGTAGCATGTACATTGCTTTCAATTAACAGTTTGTGTCCAAAACGATATGGTACAGCTGAGGGCCCCCAAGGGGCACAAAGCATTTCTACCTTCTGAACCTTCTGAGAAGACTTGTTGAGAGAGAGATCCATAGTGGTTCCTGAAGGCAGCGTGGGAGTTCAGTTCCTGATAGAATTTAGTCTGCTTAGAGATGCCAGAGCAGAGTGGGTGGTGGGGTGAGGATGAGAAACATCAGGGCTCCCTGAAGCAAGGCCCCAGGGTATGACTAGTGGTAGTTGTGTCCCTTTCCTGCAAGGATCACACACCCTCAGCACTTCCGATGGGGTCACCCTTGGGGGTGGGGCACCTGCCTGCTGTGTTTTCCGGGAGTGGCGTTCTTGGCATACTTCTAAGTTCTCTGATAGCAGGCATTGCCTGTAGCCCCTCGTTTTCTGTGAAGAAGGGAATGAGGGTGGTGGGAGGGCTATCTAGGACTAGATGGAGGGGTTGAATCCTGCGATAAAATTAACCTAGTGAATTCTGGCAAGAGGGAAAATGATTTTGAGTGATTTGGGAAAGTTACCTTATCCTTCCCAAAAGATGAATAAAGATCAAATGTACCATACGGACATGTGTGTGCCCATTGTTTTTTCAATTAGAATGTGTTTATCATTTGTTGCAGATGCTTTTGCACACTACTAAGACATATAATTTTTGTGATGATATTTGTCATGGTAAAAGTTCTGAGTAGTGTCATGAGGATCGGGAGCTGCAGATGGGGTGTCCTTCGTGACTAGAATGTCCATACCTTTGTCCCTAGTGGGCACCTGTCTGGTTTTGCTGCTTTCATTCTGCAGAAATCAATGATCAAGGCCATGGGTGCTCCATTCTGGGGACCAAAAGTCATTGGAAAAGCGGGGGAAGTGATCAGATCATTGTTGGGCCATAGCCAAAGCCTGCACTCGGGGCCCAGGTGTGGGCTGCTGCTCCCTTCCACGCCGGGCCTCGTAATTCTGGAGTGAGACACCGTCTCTCCCACACATACTTATTTACTTTGCTCATTTATATCAGAAAAAAGTTTCAGAATTAAAGCACAGTTGCTTATGCTGTCTATCAACAGGAAATCTGATAGGGCCTCCCCTGCTGCGAAGCCGGCAGCCTCTGCAAAGCAGGTTAGTTTTCCTTCCTCTGGCGGGGGTGGAGGGGGGTTCCCACAAAACAAACAAACAAAAACAAATGTAGAAAAACAAACAAGGGAAAACAAATATAGACAAACAAAAACACAAACAAAAACTAACAAAACTAATAAAAACTAACAAAAACAAACTAATGAAAAAATTAAAAACAAACAGAAACAAACAAACAAACACAAACACTCACAAAAACAAGCAAAAACAAAACCAAAAACAAACGCTAACAAAAATTAACAAAAACAAACACTAACAAAAACAAACAGAAACTAACAAAAACTAAAAATCAAACACAAACAAAAACAAAAACAAACAAACAGAACAAAAACAAATAAAAACACACAAACACTCACAAAAACAAGCAAAAACAAAAACTAACAAAAACTAGCATAAACAAACAAATCAAACAAACAAAAACAAACACAAACAAAAACAAACAAACAAAACAAACACAAACAACAAAAGCAAACAAACAAAAACAAACGGGCACACCAGGGTATTTCCAAGGAGGGTGCCTTGATCAGCCTCTTTTAAAAAGCTCCTGGGCGATGAATTGGGCACCCGGAGGGACCCCAGGTACGGGGGAGGGGAGGGACCAGGGCCCACGGGAGGCGGGGTGCAGTGGGGAAGGAAGAAATAGAACGCTACATAAATGAACCCCCCCAAAGGTTAACAGACCTGAACACAATTGTTGATGGGAAGCAGACAGCAATTTGGCTTTAAAATCTTGTTTCAAATTCAGAAAACCCGGAAGGCAACTGAAGCCACAGGCACATCCTGGGGATTCCCGGCCAGGAAAGCCTGGTGCTAACTGTCAGCGCCTGATCATTATCAGCGGTTGCCAATTAAACTGAGAGGTTCGCTTCTTACTGTCTGTTTCCCTGGGGGCAGGAACACAGAAGGGGGATCTACCTTCTCTTGACAGAAGTGCCCGTTGCCCGCAGCCATCTAGGGCCTCTGGTCCACGGCAGTGGCCTCGCAGCCACGCCAAGAATGAAGTACTCAGCTCATTTCCACCTTAGAGTTGAATAAACTGAGTCACAAAAAGACTGAGTAACATCTCCTGGACTGTGACGGTGGAAATGAGAACCCATGAGGTGTGTCTCCAGGGTCTGGACTTATTTGTTCCCTGAGCCCTTCTTCACACTTCTCTTGTCTCTGCCTCTCCAGCCAAGATACCAGAAGGTTGAATTTTAGTTCCTCCTCCTCACATGACTGTTTCCACCCTCTCTGCACCATAGAATCGCTTGGGGGGCGGGGGGTTTGAAAACAGTGAGGTATCACTTGGAGGCAAGACTGTGTTCACTCACAGTGCCTCTGGGTGGGAGTGGGGACGGTGGCAGTTGGGGAGAGCACACGCCAGCTGAGTTCTCTCTTGGAAGCATTTCCCCTTGAGGCTTGAGTTCAGTTTTTAGGTTTCATCAAAGGGAATACATGTGCAATTCCTTTGTGAGAACTTTCATTCTGCAGTACGTTGCGGGCTTCTGTGGTGTGGGATAGCTTAGGGGGTTCAGCTTGCCTGAGTGCTCTCGGCAGAGCTGCTGTGGAAGGAGAAAGCACTGGCGGGGAGCTGACTGGGTGCGGAGCTCAGGACTCACCCAGTCAAGGTACTGGATGTGGTCATGGGATGATGAACTCCTGGCCCCACTTAGCCCAACTCAGAGGCTTCATGGAGAATTTCAAGGAGTGTTCTGTGGCCTTGAAGTGCTGAGCTACCCGTGCCTCTGGTCTGTAACCGTCCCCACAGAGACGGGGCTGGCGCTGACGCAGTGGTGGACATCAGTGTCATTGGCACTTCCCCCCCATGACCTCGCCAAGCCAGGGCCACGGCACACTGGAGCAACCAAGCACGGGGTGAGGGATCTTGTGTCACCCGCAGGCCGCGCACGGAGCGCACTATGTCAGTGAGGAGAGAGGATGCGTGGGGATGAGCTGTGTGGAAGGAGCTGCTGGGAGAGACTCTGAGTTGGGCTAAAACTTCAGCCCACGTGCCGCGGAGCGCAGACCTAAACAGGTGTCTACAGCTGCATAAGGACAAGCAGAACTTCAGCTCACCCGACTTTCTTAGCAACATGGTTTACTCACATCTTTACAAATCTATTGCAAACTTTAATTTCTTACAAAATTTTGCATACTCCCAGCATTAGTTCAGTATTCCCAGACCATTTGACTACCTTGGCGACGTCACCCTTTCCCTGTAAAATTATGGTTATTCTTAATTATTTCTAACTTGCATATTAAAAGATTCTGAGAGTATTTTTCTCCTAGATTTCGTTATCTGATGTGAAATCTAGCTAAAGTTTTCTCCACTTTGGTTTTTGGACTACCGTTTCCTTGGTTTGAGAAACTTCTTTAGTGACACTGAGTGCTCTGTACAACTGACTCCTCCTATGTGCCACAGAATGGCTCTGGGAATAAGGGTTCTGTTGGCTTTTAATTGAATCGCTTCTGTGGGAATTGCCTGTTAATCCTCAAGCACATTCATCGCTCACATCCTGGGTTAGCAGTGACTCGTTCATTGAGCTTTGTTGTGCCTACGTGACTGGTGCTTGGCTGAATATTTGTTCACATGGATGACACTCCCAGGCGGTCTGACCTGTGTCAATCCTCTAGTACGTTTCAAACGTACAACTGCTGCTGAAGACAACCTCGTTCTTTCTATGTACAGTAGGAGTTCTCTCAGGTCATCGAAGGTCAGGCCAATGACTGAAGGTTTTGATGTCATACGTGTGTATTCACGGCCACATACATGTGCATATGTCAAGTTAGGAAGACTAGAGGATCTTCCACATCAGTTGCAGTATCCCTTCAGTGTATGAGTCTTCTGGTGTGTTTCAACATTAAAGCTATGGTTGCCGTCTCTTAAATATAATGAATCATCATTGTATGTCATCTCAGGTCAGAATATTCACTAAAAGCACTCATGTTCTCTCCACTGTGGATTCCCTCATGTCATCTAAGGGCAGAACACTGACTGAAGGATTTCCCACATTGATGACATTCATATGGTTTCTCTCCAGTGTGAGTTCCCCCGTGTCGTCGAAGGGCAGAACACTTACTGAAGGCTTTCCCACACAGGTGACATCCACACGGTTGTTCTCCAGTGTGCGTTCTTGCATGCTGCCTGAGGTTAGAGGACTGACTGAAGGCTTTCCCGCACAGGGGACATTCATACGGTTTCTCTCCACTGTGAGTCAGATTGTGCTTTCTAAGGTCAGAGCTTTGAATGAAGGCATTCCCACAGATGCGGCATTCCTAAGGTTTCTCTCCAGCGTGAGTCATCTCGTGCCGTCTCAGACTGGAGCAGGTACTGAAGGCTTTCCCGCACAGATGGCATTCACAGGCTTTACCTTGACTGTGAATGTGCTTGTGCTTATGAAGGCATGGCCGGCCACCAAGGGATTTCCGACACTGCTTGCTGATACAGGGTTTCTTTTCTGTGGGAGCCGATAAATGTTCGTTCAGTGTGGAGCACTATGGGGAATCTCCCATACTGTTACATTCAGAGGGAATCTGCTTTTGGGAAGGAGAGGAAAGGCTATTAATGGTTTTCCATATACATCCATACATTCATTATTATATATATATATATATATATAATCATTTAGTGATGCCCTTCAATTAAAATCATTCCAGTGTTAATTCCTAACGAGTTGCATTTCCCTCCTGCACACGTTTTTGCAGCATCCTAACTGCAGCTTGTAGACTGATTTTGAAGGCGTCATTGTGTTTCAAAGAACAGGCAAAGGGGCCTCCCCAGTGGCCCAGCGGTTGAGCGCTGGGTTGCGAAGCTGCCCTTAGCCTCTGCTGCGCCGGTTCCATCCCCGGCTGCTCCCCGGCCACCGGAGGAAGGTCCCACATGGCGCACAGACCTCTCCTGCCGCCCGCTGCTCCCCTCAGCAGTGTACTTCGGTCCTTCTGCCTGCTCTGCTCCCCGCTCTGGCTCTGGTGGATTCTCTCACCCTCCTGCGCTTCTGACTGTACCAGTGCTTGTATAAATAAATAAATAAATCTTTAAAAAAAAAAACTAGGCAAAGACTAGGCATAGGAACAGTGTGTAGTTTTCCATATTTTTTTAATATCTCGGGTTATAATTTTGAGCTCATTAATTTTTTCACTAAACTCAACTATCCAAAACGTTTTGCTGAGAGTTAAATCTCAACTTAATGTACTTTAGGATAATAGATTCACTTATTAACATACTACTGCCATGTCTCTAATTTGAATGATTAGTGTCACTCCCCATGTGACTTACCATTGCCTTGATGGTAGATGCGTCCTTCCTGCTGATATGGACTCTCCTGGGTTCTAAAAATGTCCCGGGGTTGGAACAAGACAAAACCTGCAGGCTGTGGATCTGCCCTGTAGATCTCAGACCCTGTAGATCTGAGCATCTGGTCAGGAGGGCAGGGAAGGGCAGGCAATCGCCGAGGGGGGGTGGGGGGCGGGGGCACTTGGTGGCGCCCCCCCACCCCAGCAGGGCTGGTGGCAGAACAATGGGGAGGGGCATGGATGCTGCCCCCGCCTCCTCCCGCCCCTCCCCCGACTCCATCTCAGACCAGTGCATGGGAACAGGCTCGGCTCTCCTCGGCCCAGTCTCAGCTCCCTCTGGCTGGCACGGAGCAGGCTGCTGCCTGTTCCAAACGTGCAAACGCCAGCTTTTCTGACACACGCGGAGACGTTCCCATCGGCTCTGCAGAGCACGCTGACGGCCCAGCGTCTTCCTGTATCATCTCTGTGCCCCAAAGAGGCGCAGCACAGACGCCAGCACACGGGGCCGATCCTCCCAGGGAGCCAATGGCCGTCTCCCACGGGACTGTTCCCCGGGAGACGTGGAACATTGTCATCGACTGGAAAGATTTGTTCATTGGGATTAGGAAGCACATTGTCTCCTTCTGCTTCTATGCACCCCAGACACGGCCATGGCAGGGGGCGGGGGTTCGGTTCTGCTCATTGAGGACAAGCGTGGGCACGGCCTGGCGCACTCAGGCCTCACTGCTCGGGTGACGTCTGCCCCGTCTCACTTCTAAATCCATCCCCTGTGTCAGGAGCCCTGGGGCGTGGATGGTTGAGCTTGGCCCCAAGGACGTGATTTCGCCTTCCAGTAATGATTCACCAGCTGACTGAGGGCTCTGCTCTGTGCCCTCAGCCAGGGGAGCGATTCACAGGCAGCTGAAGTGTGTGTGGATGGACGGCCGCTGTGAGGTCGAGTGCCTTTCCTTTGAGGTGAAGGTCGGGGGCTGCAGAAGAGAATTTGCGCCGCTCTGCTGCAAAAGAAAGAGTAAAAATTGATGCTGAGCAGCAGTTATGGACATGAAGGCGCCATGGTGCCCGGACTCGGCTCCACGCAGGCGACTCCCTGCCGCGCCTCCAGCACCGCTTTCTGGGTTCTCTGACGCCGTCTGTCCCCTTGGGAGGCCGTGAGCGTCCGCTGGCCTCTGCAGCCCCAGCACCTGGAATCAGGTGGAGGAAGTGGGTGACTCACAGATAAAACAGAGGAGATGGCGCCCTCGGCCTGGGCCCACAGGCGCTGGGGCTACATCAGCCCAGCTCACACAGATGCCTGGACTTGGGGCCAAGATCCTGGTCTCTGGGGTAGCAGGACACCCAGTTTACTGCGCCTCAGGGTGCCACTGGCCCACACTCCTCTCTGTGGTACAGACGGGCGCACTGAGAACACCGTCACCCCCGAGCATCAGGTCCCACGAGTACATGGCCTGTGCTGTCACACTAACACTGCCAGGTGCCTGCTCAGCAGGCCGGGTCCCAACCCGACCCCACCCCCGTCCGGGCCCAGGCCAAGGAGGTCACAGCTGTCACTGTGTTATGGAGAGAAAGTCTGCATAACAGAGAAGAAGTGTTACTAACACAACACAACCAGAAGGACGCAAGGGTCGCCATGCCAACGGTAAGTGGGTGTGAGTCCTAATCATCCAAACTGCAGATCGGCAATAAGGTAAGGTGCCTGCAGGAGTGTAATGGAGTTGGAATTAAGCACTTTCTGGGGAAAAGTTTGGTAGTTTGAAATCAGTGAATAAATTAAGCTCAAAATAAATGAGCTCAAGGCAAAACCTCCGTTCTAAAAATACAGTCAACTGCATCAACATTTCTCACGGTAGGAAAATAATATCTCAAAGGATAATATGGTCTGCCTGCAGGTGAGTGACCCAGTACGTGTGCGAGACGAGCCCTAGAGACTGTCACGCCCAGGTTGCTAGTGGACAAATGAAGGCAAGGACATAGGCTGGCAAACCACTAAGAGTCTTTTTTCTCTTCTCCCAAACAGCCACGTCTCACTCCAGAGGCTCCCGTTGGACACATTGACGTGGGTGACGAGTTTATTCACAGAGCTGAGTTCAATCAACGTGTTTTAATTCGCGTGGGGCAGAAGCCTCATATCACAACAGGGCAGGGAAAATCACTCAGCAAGGACCTGTCCTTTCAACCACACAAACAAATTCACACTAGAGGAAAATTACGTGAGTGCCACGAGTATGGGGAGCTCCTTCGTCCTTACCTTCACCTCAAGAAACACAAGACAATGCACACTGGAGATAAAAACATGTAACTGTCATTGAGGTGGGCACAAATGTTTGCAAAGCTCTGACCTTAGAAGCCACAATAACACCCAGACCCGACGACGAGGTGCAGACCACACGCACGCCATTCGCGTGAGAAAGTGTTCAGCCACAGCTCTTACTGTGAACAACAAGAGAAAACTCACAGTGTGGAGAAACCCTATAAATGCCGCGCATGTGAGAAGGCGTTCAGTCATTTTTTACCTTAGAAGCCATGAGAAAATCTGCCCTGCAGAGAAGCAGGATGCCTGTACACAAGGCGGGAAATCCTTCAGCCAAAGCTCTGGCCTTAGCCAGCACAACAGAATTCATAGCGGAGAAACACCACACAAGCGTCTGCTCTGCGGGGAGGCCTTCCATCACGGCTCTGAGCTCCGGCGCCCCAGCAGAACACGCGCAGGCGAGAAACCCCACGAGGGCCGCCGCTGCGGGAAAGCATTCAGTCCACGCGCTCACCATAGAAGCCATGAGAGACCCACCCTGGAGAGCGGCCACACGCGTATCCGCTGGGCGGGAGAGCCTTCAGCCACCGCTCCTCCCTTCGGCGACACCAGGGCCCCCAGCCCTGAAGGGAGAGTCTCGCAGGCCTGCAGGAAGTCACCTGCCTGGTGGACAGTGCGGTACAAAGCAGAAGCAAAATCCAGTCCCAGCAGGAATATTTAACCCTCCAAGGGCTCTCACACTGCATGAATCAGCACTGCAGTCCTGGGGTGAGCAGGGAGGATCCTTCTACCCCCTTATCTGCAGTCAAGAGGTCAGGTTTGCAGGTGAGTTCTCCCAGGTCAGAGCAGTGACCGGTGGTTTCGCACATGCACAGATGTGCTGTCAGTGTGCCGCTCGCCAACCTGACATCGCAGGTGCAGGCACGCTGCAAGCAGAGCTGTGGGGACGGTGTCACCAACAGCTCCAAACTTTGTCATGTCTGGAGGACTTGTGCAGGGAGCACCTCATTCTTGTAAATTATTTCCATCCTGGGCAAGCTCCGCTCGGGAGAAACGCTAGTCTCACAATCCCTGAAATAAGATTCAGCCACCTACCAGCCTGACGTGCTCAAGAAAAGCCATCGAAGGAGCAAAGGTTCAAACAGCAAGAAGAGGATAAAACACCTCGGGGTATAAAAGAGTCTTTGAAGCAGGACCAAGAGTCCCGACAGAAACTCATACTGGGGGACTGTTCCGTGTAAGAGCAACAGAAATTCTTGATTCACGGAGCATCTCTGACATGCGTCTGGGTGAGGCGATTCCAAACACCCCAGTGTCGTGGAGGAAGGGAAATCTGAAGGAATTCCTTACATTTGGTCAACACTGAGATTCTAACAACGAGGTAGCAAACCTAAAAGCAGCATGGAAAACTCTCCAGCGAGATTGCACGTAGGAAAAAAGGACATCAGTGAGCTGAAGGCAGTGGCTGAGGATGTTGAATGAATTTGTGGGAAATTGAACCTTTTCAAAACAATGCAAGCTGTTGCAAATGCAGCTCACGGCTGGCGTGAGGTCATCGCCGGGCAACCCCTCTGTGAGGCTTCCTCCCCAGGAGACGCGCAGCCCTTGCTGCATCTCTCCTTCCTCCAAACCCCTGTCCACCCTTAGCAGCCCGGCCCTCCTCCGGCCGCCCCGAAGCCCCCTCTCACTCTCCAAGCCTTAGAGGCAATGTTTAGCCCATCAGGCCAGGAGCAACATTCACCAAGTCTTGTTTAAAGATGTTGGTGGCACCTGAGCATCTGTCTCCGGCCCTGGGGGCAGCCTGGGGCAACCTCAATGAGCAGCACCGTGTTCCCGGCCTGAGAAAGCTCCTTGGCTTCGGTCCCGCTTCTGACTGGAGATAAATGGAGGCAGAGTCACTTCTAAGGCCACACTTCATATTTCGCTCAGGGAGCCCTGCCCGGCCGAGCCACAGAGGCGGTGCCCCGCGCAGTCCTGCAAATTGTACTCAACTAAGACAAAGCCCCCAAACTACCAGCTCCCCTGGGAGCGGCTGGAAACGACACACACAGTGTCGCGGCGAGAGGCCAAAGGAAACTCGCTAAAAGGGCCCCATGATCTTGCCAAGGCCTGGGAAGTGCTGTCCCCTGACACCGTCCCTGGTGCCCAGGGGAACGTCTCCCAGGACATCACCACGATGGTCTGCGTCTTTCCAGTAGCAAGAGTCACAGTCCCAGGACTGACCGACCCACGAGCACTCCCCGATAGAAGCAGGTGGCCCAGGGAGTCAGAGCCCCTCGGGGGCCCCCGCCATCCTCACAGTGCCGCGGGCGCTGGCAGGGACAGACAGGAGTCCACTCAGTGTCCACCACAGGCCCCTGGGAGGCACCTGTAGCCGGAAGGGCTGGGTGTGGCCACAACCACCTGCACAGGGGTGAGGGGCAGTGATTGATGGGAGGGAAGACCCGCTGGGTCACGTGACACCAGGGACAGCCTAAAAGCCAGGCCTGGGACCACTCCTGCCCAGTCCCACCTGCTCCGGCCTCCAGGACGCTGTCCACCAACAGTGCACCTGGTCCAGCCCCACCCGAGCATCTCCTGACCCACGGAGCAGCCCCACGGCCTCAGGTGAGTTCCCCCTCTCGGGGGTCCTCTGATGGCGCAGCCAGTGATAGAGGGGTGAGGGGTGTTTTCAGTGGGGGCAGGAGGGGTTTACCCTCAAGCACTGTGCCCCGAGCCTGAGTCAGCCTTGCCAGGGGACCCTCCTGGCTCCCTGGCACAGACTCCAAGGGGGTTGTGGGGCGGCAGGGCTTGCTGTGCTGCCGCCTGGGCTGGGCTCCCACTCACGGGCACCTGTGCACCGAGATGGTTGGAACGGGGCGGTGGAGGGCGGTGGTGAGTCCTGGGTCGGGGTGTGCAGGGGGAGGGGCTGTGAGGGCCCCCAGGGTGGGCAGGAGAGGCCCTGAGGTAAGTCCTGTGGCCCCCGGTGTCCGGGACTCACCCCAGGCAGAGGCTGTGGCGGAGGAGGCGGGAGCTCCTGAGCCCACTGACACTTGCCTTGTCTCAAGTCCAGGTCACCCACCGTCGGGCCCGGGGACAGCGGGATGAAGCTCCAGGGGGCCCGTCCGATGGCGGGAAGGTCCAGCCCAGCTGGGGTCCTCCGCCCGGTGAGCACCCAGAGAGGGATGGCCCCGCGGGCAGGACCCGGGGGGCAGACAGCACCCCCAACAGTGGAGGAGGATCCTCGGGTAAGTTCAGGACCTTGTCGGGCCCCCCAGGTCGAGCACAGGGCAGGCGCCCCTCAGGCTGTCTGCACAGCTCAGGGCCCCCCGCCCCAGCACCGCCAGGCGCTCCAGGGAAGGCCCCGCACCCCAAGTCAGCTCCTCCCCCTTTCCCTGCAACTGTAGCCCCCGCTCGCCCCGGTGCACAGTGCGGTCAGCCACCTGCGCCCTCCCTTCCCCTCCAGCCCCTCCTTCAGACCCCAGGGGAGGCCCCCACTCTGCCTACCCTGCCCCCCACAGCCCCCTCCCCATCCCTGCCCCTGCATGTTACTGCGAGGCCCTGACCCCGTGTCCCTCCTCCCCGCAGGTGAAGTGCAAGGACTGCGGAGCCTTTGGGCCCAAGGCCGCCAGCCCCAGGTGCCCCATCAGGTGCTGGCAGGGGGCCCTGGCGCCCCAGGCTTTGGGCTCCCTGCAAGGCAAGGAGAACCGGAACCCGTGGTACGGGCACCTGGCACGGAAGCCCCAGACTGGCACCCGGACCGTGCGGGAGGTTGCTCGGGCACTGAGGTAGGTACATGCGGTCAGCTGGCGGGTCCCCCAGCTCACGGTCAAGGTCGCTGTGACCTACCCCTCCCCTGTGGGCACAGCCAGGCCCGGGCCAGCACAGGTGGAGGGGGCAGCGCCACAGGCCGGGATCCTCCGGCCTCCATGCTCAGGGGCCCCTGATCTCCTGGGGGCCCACGCGGGTGAGGGGGGCAAAGGGCACCTGCACCTGTGGACAGCACGGGGGGGGTTCAGGGGGGTCCAAAGGGAGTCCGTGGGCGCCCAGCACTGGGGAGAAGCTCCAAGGCGGGAGGACAGTGGGGTGGCCAGGGCCTTCCTGACCATCCCGGGAGCCGCGTATGGAGGGGGGACACTGCCCACACCCACGTGGGCGCAGGAATCTCTGCTTTTTTTTTTTTTATATAGAGGCATGTTTTTATTTATTTATTTATTATATTTGTTTGTTTGTTTTTGTTTATACATGCACTGGGTATAGTCAGAAGCGCGGGAGGGTGAGAGAATTCACCAGAGCCAGAGAGGGGAGCAGAGCAGGCAGAAGGACCGAAGTACACTGCTGAGGGGAGCAGCGGGCGGCAGGAGAGGTCTGCGCACCATGTGGGATCCTCCTCCGCTGGCCGGGGAGCAGCCGGGGATCGAACCGGCGCCGCAGAGGCCGCAGGCAGCTTCGCAACACAGCGCTCAACCGCTGCGCCACCGGGGAGGCCCAGGAATCTCTGCTTAACGGCGTTTCTCCCCGCAGGCAGGAGCAGCAGCGGGGCGCCCTCCCGCAGAAGCCTCCCAGGAGCACCCCGGGCCCAGGCGCAGGGCGGGCGGGCTGCCGTAGCCCCCTGGGACGACGCGGGGTGAGTGTCCCTGCTCCCGGGCGGCCCCTACGCCGGGGCCGCTGTGGTTCCCTCGCCGCGCGCTGCGCTGCTGACCGGAGCGCGGGGGAGCTCACGTCCCTCTCCCTCGTGTCCCCACAGCACCCGAGCCGGCCCCTGCCCGTCCACTCCACCCACAAGCGCGGCCCCGGCCCGGACCTGCCCCGGGGACGGCCGCCCGCGAGCTCGCAGAAGACACGCAGCGGCGTCCAGGGGTGTCCCAGCGGCCGGCCCGCCCCGGGGGGCTTCTCACCCGCCGCCCTGAGGGAGATGCAGGGCGGGGCTCCCTCCCCTGGGCCCCCTTCTCTGGACACACCGCGGGGTGTCGCTCTGCATCAGACACTGGCTCCCGGCCCCCACCCCTGGACACACCCCAATCTCCTCGAGGTCCCCTCAGGCTCCCACCATCAGCCTGCCCAGAAGTGGGGGCCCCAGGGCTCCTCCATCAGCCCCAAGGCCCCAGGCAAGAGAGCCGCCCCCAGTCCTGCTCCACAGAAGCCCCCGAAGAAAGCCCGGCTGGGCACGGCCCAGCACCCCCAGGAGGACAGTGAGGACGCAGACGTGGGGCCTGAGCCAACCCTGCCTCCCCCACCAGGCCTCCCGGAACATGGGTCCTGCACAGCCCCGCTGGCCACCCAGGGGGCCCCGGCCCCCAGCGCTGAGCCCCCGCGCCCTGCCCACGGCCCCGAGCGCCCAGACTCCCGGCCCTGCAGCCCGCCCCGCCCGGCCCTCACCTTGGTCCTCAGCAGACGGCAGCACGGCCAGTGGAGCTGCAGGTTCAAGGCCGCCTGCCCCCCGCCCCCTCCGCAGCAGAGCTCCCCCACCCGCTGCAGCCCCGAGGGCGCCGCCCCGCCTGCCCCGCGCAGCGTCCTCCACGAGGATCTGCTGGTGTCTTCCTCCTCTGAGGACAGCGATGGGGACTGAGACGCCCTGGCCGCGGACCCTGGCCCGCAGGCGCCCCGAGGATGGCCCATGACAGGCGGGGACCCAGGGCCGCCACAGCTCGCTGCCCCGCACACTCGTGGGTGGGTTTACTGCAGACTCTGCTCACCCGCCGCGAGCGCGAGGCTCCTGTCTGCGGCCTGGGATGGGGGCTCCCTGTGCCTTTGGCTCTTCCTGGAGCGCAGCCGTCGGGGGCCTGCGCCCCAGTCTCGTCTATTAATAAAGTGCCCTGAAACGCACGCGGGTTCGCGTCTCTCTTCTCCGAGCAGCACATCGCGCAGCGCCCCCGTTCCCTCCCGCACAGCTCCCCGTGGAGACCCTTAAGAGTCTGAGCCCAAAACCGCCCCCGGCAGGCCCTCATTCCGGCAGCCAGAGGACCCCAGGGCCCCCGCGGGGTCTCCCCCTTCTGACGCCGTCTGTGCGTGTCCGAGGCCAAAGACCCGGCCATCCTGGGGGGGCCCGTGGGAATCGCTCTCCTGGAGGAGCTGCCACCGCAGGGCGGGTGGGGGTGGGGAGCACGAGGGACGCTGAAGGGCGGCCTCTGAGCAGGACCCTTGACACCTTTCTGGGGGCGTGGTCACCCCAACTCTGCACCTGGGCAGGGACCCCGAGGGGGAGGAGCACTGGGCCTGAGTGCCCTGGGCTTGGGCGAGGGAGGGTCTCTCTGGCTTCCCTGTGGGGTGAAGCAGAATCGGGTCCAGCCTGGGCTTCACTGTGTGAATCTGGGGGAGTCCCTGGGGTGGGCCCAGGGCGTGCGGAGGGTGCCCTGCCCCTGCCCCCCACCCCGCGCTGACATGTGGCCGGGGTGGTGGTGGCCGAGGGATCGTCGGGCACCTTCCCCCGCTTGTTTTGAGCCGAACACGAATCAGTTTCCTGCTCTTTGTAAAGTCTTTGAAAGTGAAATTTGTGTCGGGCTTTACCTTCCACGCGTCGCGAGTGCGTTGGCACACATCCCACCACACTCACTCATTTGCACACAAGAGTGTGTTACTGAGAGTGAAGAGGAGCTGGTGAGACACCGTCTTATTAGAGTCCAGCCCCCAGCAGGAGGCTGCCCGGTGCTGGCCGACCCAGGCTGGGCAGGGGAAGGACAGGGCGGCTCCCGCGGCCACGGCTCCAGCGCTCTGGAGGCCCGGGGGCAGCCAGCCCCCTGAGGGAGCCCCAGCGCACGCCCGGGAATCCTCGGGGTCTGTCTCCCCCGCTGTCACGGGGTCCCCGTGGCTCAGGACGTCGGGGTTGAGGAGCCAGGGTGGGAGGGAAGGGGCGGGACGCCAGCCGGGCACAGCCATCTCGCGGCTGCAGCAGGACAGCCCGGCGCCA
Organism: Talpa europaea; assembly: GCF_964194135.1. NCBI lineage: Eukaryota > Metazoa > Chordata > Mammalia > Eulipotyphla > Talpidae > Talpa > Talpa europaea. The sequence goes on along the minus strand of NW_028168027.1, from coordinate 90,335 downwards.
GCCAGGCCCTCTCCCAGCTCCGGGCCGGGCTAGTGAGGACACAGCGCCCCCCTTCCCCAGGGCCCCCCTTTTCGTCGGCACGTCATGCCCAGGACCTGTCATAGCGACTGGCCGCCTCCCTCGCATACCACCCCCGCAGCACAGGGTGCGATGGAAGAGGAAAGTCAGGGGACACACCTGGGCCACCCAACGCTGCCCCATCCCCAGCGACACCCCTCCTGGGACGGGCCGGGGTTGATCCAAATACCTGCAGGCCCGGCCCGCGCCTCCTTTATAGCCCCTGGCCCCGCTCGCCCTGAAGCCCCCAACCCCCCCTTCCCGGGTCACCAGCCTGCTGGGCAGCGCTGGGCGTGGCCTCTCCGGGCTGGCATCTCCAGGGGAGTCTGGCGCCGGGTGACCCTCTCCCTGGGCACGCACGACCCCCCAGCCCTAGGCGTCCAGGGCGCCCTGAGAAAGCGCGGTGGGGCTTGGGCTGACCTCTGTCTTCACCCCCCGACGGTCATGAGGCGCCTGCTGGGACGGGCGCACCTGGGCGCACCCCGGAGCCCCGGGGTGAGGGGGACACGCTCCGGATTCCTGAGCTCGCGCGGGTCTAGGGGTGGGGGCTGCAGTGGGGCTGGGCAGAGCCGACGCTGCTTCCCCCCCAAGGGAAGCCCGAGGACGCGGGGCCTCGGCCAGATTTCAGGGAGTTCGGGTCGTTCATTTTCTGAAGCCTAGAGAGATCAAAGTGACCCACTGCCAGGGGTGCGGACACAAGGGCTGCCTGCCCACCCACTTCCTTCCTGCCAGCGCCCACGGGGGGACAGCCCGGGCCACAGCGCCGCCCTAACCCGAGCCCTCCACAGAATGGCGGCAGCCCAGCCCCCCCACATCCCCCCAGCCACATCCCGGTTCTGAGGGCAATATCCCGGGGGCCACTCCCCGAAGCAGGTGCCAGAGGTCACGCCCTGGGGCCTCTCCAGGGATCGCTGTGCCTCCCTCCCTCAATCACTGCCCCTCACCCCTGGGGCAGGGGTTGTGGCTCAGGCGTCCCCGGGCCATGTGGCCACACCCAGCACCTCCGGCTGCAGGGGCCTCCCGGGGCCCGCGGTGGACACTGAGTGGATCCTGTCTGTCCCGGCCAGCGCCCGCCCCACTGTGAGGATGGCGGGCCCCGAGGGGCTCTGTCTCCCCAACACCCGTTCTGCATCTTCCCACCTCGCAGGCCCAGGCCAGGCCCTCGGCTCGGCGTCTGGACCTCCTGGGACCCGATCAGAGAAACCTCGTCACGACTGTCTTGAGTGTGCAGCTTCCCTTGAAGATATTTTTTAATCCCGAATCCTTGGGAATGAATGATGTAGCCGCCTGTGTCCATCCCGCGGGCTGCTCCTGAGTGCAGCGGGGCCTCCTGCGAGCTCCCCGAGAGTCTGCTCCTGCACTTTGCGCCCCGGCCAGAGGAGTCACCCCAGCCCCCCAGGTGTCCGGAGCCAACCCCGGGCTTCTCTGACTCTCTCCTGTCCCTGCCAGCTCGTGCTGATGCTGCTCTGACATGCGGGGACTGGTGGGGTGACGCCAGTGGAGGGTCCGAGCCGCAATTTGTCGTCCCCAGCCCTATTCGGGTCCCGAGCCCAGGACGCTGAGGGGGTCGGAAGGGGACTGATGACTGTCCCTGTCCAGCTGTGGGCAGCTGGGTCGCTGAGTGCCTCATCAGACTGCACCTGTGCCAGGTCCGGCCCCGCAGACTGGAGGCGGGGGGTTGGGGGGGTGTCACCGAGCGCCGGACTCCCCGGGGAGATGCTGGACCGGAAGGGCCACGCCCAGCAGGCTGGTGACCGGTGGGGGTCGGGGGCGGGGCCTCGTCGCGGGGCGGGGCCAGGGGCTATAAAAGGGGCCCGGGCCGGGCCTGCAGGTCATTCGGAGCCAGCGGTCCTGACGCGCGCATCGTCCAGCAGCTCTTCCTGACTCCGGCAGGGTAGACTCCGGACCTCGCCGCGACTCGGAGCTTCGGCCTCAGGACTGGACGCGCTCGCAGCCTCTGGACCAGGTGCGGGGACCCGGGAGCGCTGACCTGCCTCCCCTCCAAGAAGCCGGTCGTCCCTCCGGTCGTCCCTCCGGCCAGGCGCGCGCGGCATGGCCCCGGGTCCTGCGGAGACGACCGGCTGCCAGGGCCGCCTCGGGCGCCGGCTGGGGCCCGGCCAGGTGGGGGCCGGTCTGCGCAACCTGGGGAACACCTGCTACGCCAACGCGGCCCTGCAGTGCCTGACCTACACGCCCCCGCTGGCCGGCTACCTGCTGTCCCGGCCGCGCGCGCCCTCCTGCCCCCGGTGGCTGTCCTGCACGCTCTGCGCCATGCGGGCGCACGTCTCCCGCGCCCTCCTGCACCCCGGGGAGGTGGTGTCGCCCGTGAAGGAGCTGCTCGCCGGCTTCCATGCCTGGCGCCAGGAAGATGCCCACGAGTTCCTGATGGCCACCGTGGGCGCCATGCAGGGCGGGTGTGTGAGCGAGCTGGCGGCCGCGCACCCACAGCCCCAGGACAGCACCCTGGTGCGGCGGCCTTTCGGGGGCTACTGGAGGTCCCAGATCCAGTGCGTGCGCTGCTGCGGAGTCTCCACCACGCTGGAGCCCTACCTGGACATCGCCCTGGACATCCAGGCCGCCTACAGCGTGGAGCACGCTCTGCAGGACTTGGTGAAGCCGGAAAGCCTGGACGGGCCTGACGCATACCACTGCGCTGCCTGTGGCGACAGGGGGCCCGCCGCCAAGACGCTGGCTCTGCACGCCCCTCCCCAGGTCCTCATCCTCATGCTCAAGTGCTTCGGCGGCCCCACAGGCGGCAAGGTGGCCAAGCCCGTGCGCTACCCACAGCGCCTGGACCTGCAGGCCGTGCTGTCCGAGAAGAAGGCGGGGGCCCTGGAGTACGAACTCTATGCGGTGCTGGTCCACGCAGGCTGGGGGTGTCACCAGGGACACTACTTCTGCTACGTGAGGCCTGGGAAGGACCGGTGGTATCGCATGGACGACTCTCAGGTCACCTCCTGCAATGTCTCCTCTGCCCTGAGCCAACAGGCCTACGTGCTCTTTTACATCCAGAAGAAGGAACTGGACAGGGCCAGCGAGCAGGACTCCCCTGGTGGGCCACCCCCAACGCTGACCACCACAGGTGTGGACCTGCTCCCTGAGGCCCATCAGGAGCCTGTGGGAGACAGGCCTCCTGCGGTCCCCGAGCCCCAGGAGCCTGTGCGAGAGACCCCGACCCGGCCGGTTACCTTGGACCAGTGGAGAAAGCATCAGGAGCACGAGCGACCCAAGCCTGCGCTCAAGCTCAGGGAGGTGGACCGTGCCCTGCCCGCCGACGCGGTCGTGATCCACTGGCCCAGACAGCCCGCGGGGTCCAGAGCGGGTCCTGCCCAGCGCGACACTGGCCAGCCGCAGCTTTCAGCCTGGGCACATGCTGCTCAAGGGCCAGCCCCCATGGGCAGAGCCCCTGGCATGGGAGGAAGAACCAGAGCCACCAAGGGGAAGAACAGGAAGGCCCAGAGGGTCCTGCTTGCCTTCTAGACACCGACTCCCATCTCCGGTCGTCCAGGCCAATGTGACAAGAGCACATGAACACCCAGCATCCTGCGTGTCCCAGGGGAGACCCACCCCGCCAGAGCCACCCAAACCCAGTGCTCCTCACCTTCAGCACCTTGGACAGGACACCGGATTGCTCCTTCCCCTGCCGAGCAGCAATGGGATTCCCAAGCGCTCCCTGGCTCCGTGTGGGCCAGGTGCAGGAGCCCAATGGAATCCCACTCCTGGCACGGGGTTCCCTAGTTTTGGTCGCACCTGATCCTCCAACTGTGGCGGGGGAAGAAAGGGCACAGCCCCGGCCTGGGCGCAGGTGGCCCACACAGCACACTCAGCATTGTCCTAGGATGAGTTTTACTGCAAAGCTACTCAGCTGTCCCCAATGGAAACCTGTTCTGCATCCAACGAGTCGCTCTCCCGCAGCGTGGAGTACAAGGCGGGAGCACGAGAGCCTCCCAGCGCCCGTGATGGACACCTGGACCTAGCAAGTTGGGCGTGCCCCCGGGCAGCAGGCAGCGCGCTCCATCCTGGAAGGACCTGAGCCTCAGGAGCCAGTGCATGGAGTCACGATTGAGTGCCTTCTCCTGCGCCTGTTCTCTGTGAACTCACAACACTGTTTAATGTAGCATGTACGTTGCTTTCAATGAACAGTTTGTGTCCAAAACGATACGGTACAGCTGAGGTCCCCCAAGGGGCACAAAGCATTTCTACCTTCTGAACCTTCTGAGAAGACTTGTTGAGAAAGAGATCCATAGTGGTTTCTGGGTGGCGCCGTGGGAGTTCAGTTCCTGATAGGATTTAGTCTGCTTAGAGATGCCAGAGCAGAGTGGGTGGTGGGGGGAGGGTGAGAAACATCAGGGCTCCCTGAAGCAAGGCCCCAGGGTATGACTAGTGGTAGTTGTGTCCCTTTCCTGCAGGGATCACACACCCTCAGCACTTCCGATGGGGTCACCCTTGGGGGTGGGGCACCTGCCTGCCATGTTTTCCGGGAGTGGCTTTCTTGGCATACTTCTAAGTTCTCTGATAGCAGGCATTGCCTGTAGCCCCTCGTTTTCTCTGAAGAAGGGAATGTGGGTGGAGGGAGGGCTATCTAGGACTAGATGGAGGGGTTGAACCCTGCAATAAAATTAACCTAGTGACATCTGGCAAGAGGGCAAATGATTTTGAGTGATTTGGGAAAGTTACCTTATCCTTCCCAAAAGATGAATAAAGATCAAATGTACCATACGGACGTGTGTGTGCCCATTGTTTTTTCAATTAGAATGTGTTTATCATTTGTTGCAGATGCTTTTGCACACTACTAAGACATATGATTTTTGTGATGATTTTTGTCATGGTAAAAGTTCTGAGTAGTGTCATGAGGATCGGGAGCTGAAGATGGGGTGTCCTTCGTGACTAGAATGTCTGTACCTTTGTCCCTAGTGGGCACCTGTTTGGGTTTTGCTGCTTTCATTCTGCAGAAATCGATGATCAAGGCCATGGGTGCTCCATTCTGGGGACCAACAGTCATTAGAAAAGCGGGGGGAAGTGATCAGATCATTGTTGGGCCATAGCCAAAGCCTGCACTCGGGGCCCAGGTGTTGGCTGCAGCTCCCTTCCACGCCGGGCCTCGTAATTCTGGAGTGAGACACCGTCTCTCCCACACATACTTATTTACTTTGCTCATTTATATCAGAAAAAAGTTTCAGAATTAAAGCACAGTTGATTATGCTGTCTTTCAACAGGAAATCTGATAGGGCCTCCCCCGTTGCGAAGCTGGCAGCCTCTGCAAAGCAGGTTAGTTTTCCTTCCTCTGGCGGGGGCGAGGGGGGTTCCCACAAAACAAACAAACAAAAACAAATGTAGAAAAACAAACAAGGGAAAACAAACATAGACAAACAAAAACACAAACAAAAACTAACAAAACTAATAAAAACTAACAAAAGCAAACTAATGAAAACAAACAATCAAAAACAAACAGAAACAAACAAACACAAACACTCACAAAAACAAGCAAAACCAAACCAAAAACAAACGCTAACAAAAATTAACAAAAACAAACACTAACAAAAACAAACAGAAACTAACAAAAACTAAAAAACAAACACAAACAAAAACAAACACAAACAAACAGAACAAAAACAAATAAAAACACACAAAACACTCACAAAAACAAGCAAAAACAAAAACTAGCATAAACAAACAAACAAACAAAAACAAACACAAACAAAAACAAACAAACAAAACAAACACAAACAACAAAAGCAAACAAACAAAAACAAAAGGGCACACCAGGGTATTTCCACGGAGGGTGCCTTGATCAGCCTCTTTTAAAAAGCTCCTGGGGGATGAATGGGCACCCGGAGGGCCCCCAGGTACGGGGGAGGGGAGGGACCAGGGCCCACGGGAGGCGGGGTGCAGGGGGGAAGGAAGAAATAGAATGCTACATAAATGAACCCCCCCAAAGATTAACAGACCTGAACACAATTGTTGATGGGAAGCAGAGGGCAATTTGGCTTTAAAGTCTTGTTTCAAATTCAGAAAACCCGGAAGGCAACTGAAGCCACAGGCACATCCTTGGGATTCCTGGCCAGGAAAGCCTGGTGCGAACTGTCAGTGCCTGATCATTATCAGCTGTTGCCAATTAAACCGAAAGGTTTGCTTCTTACTCTCCGTTCCGCTGGGGGCAGGAACACAAGAGGGGGATCTACCTTCTCTTGACAGAAGTGCCTGTTGCCCACAGCCATCTAGGGCCTCTGGTCCACCGCAGTAGCCTCCTAGCCACGCCAAGATGAGGCCCTCAGCTCATTTCCACCTTAGAGTTGAATAAACTGAGTCACAAAAAGACTGAGTAGCATCTCCTGGACTGTGACGGTGGAAATGAGAACCCGTGAGGTCTGTCTCCAGGGTCTGGACTTATTTGTTCCCTGAAGCCCTTCTTCACACTTCTCTTGTCTCTGCCTCTCCAGCCAAGATACCAGAATGTTGAATTTTAGTTCCTCCTCCTCACATGACTGTTTCCACCCTCGCTGCACCATAGAATCGCTTGGGGGGGGGGGTGTTTGAAAACAGTGACTTATCACTGTGAGGCAAGACTGTTCCCTCACAGGGCCTCGGGGTGTGAGTGGGGACGGTGGCAGTTGGGAGAACACCAGCCAGCTGAGTTCTCTCTTGGAAGCATTTCCCCTTGAGGCTTGAGTTCAGTTTTCAGGTTTGTTCAAAGGGGATACATGTGCAATTCCTTCGTGCAGTACGTTGGGGGCTTCTGTGGTGTGGGATAGCTTAGGGCGTGCAGATTGCCTGAGTGCTCTTGGCAGAGCTACTGTGGAAGGAGAAAGCACTGGTGGGGAGCTGACTGGGTGCGGAGCTCAGGACTCACCCAGTCAAGGTACTGGATGTGGTCATGGGATGATGAACTCCTGGCCCCACTTAGCCCAACTCAGAGGCTTCATGGAGAATTTCAAGGAGTGTTCTGTGGCCTTGAAGTGCTGAGCTACCCGTGCCTCTGGTCTGTAACCGTCCCCACAGAGACGGGGCTGGCGCTGACGCAGTGGTGGACATCAGTGTCATTGGCACTTCCCCCCCATGACCTCGCCAAGCCAGGGCCAAGGCACACTGGAGCAACCAGGCACGGGTGAAGGATCTTGGGTCACCCGCAGGCCAGGACAGAGCGCACTATGTCAGTGAGGAGAGAGGATGCGTGGGGATGAGCTGTGTGGAAGGAGCTGCTGGGAGAGACTCTGAGTTGGGCTAAAACTTCAGCCCACGTGCCGCGGAGCCCAGACCTAAACAGGTGCCTACAGCTGCATAAGGACAAGCAGAACTTCAGCTCACCAGACTTTCTTAGCAACATGGTTTACTCACATCTTTACAAATCTATTGCAAACTTTAATTTCTTACAAAATTTTGCATACTCCCAGCATCAGTTCAGTATTCCCAGACCACTTGACTATCTTGGCGACGTCACCCTTTCCCTGGGAAATTATGTCGATTCTTAATTATTTGCTAACTTGCATATTAAAAGATTCTGAGAGTATTTTTCTCCTAGATTTCCTTATCTGATATGAAATCTAGCTGAAGTTTTCTCCACCTTGGTTTTTGGACTACCGTCTCCTTGGTTTAAAACCTTCTTTCATAACACTGAGTGCTCTGTACAATCTGACTCCTCCTATGTGCCACAGAATGGCTCTGGGAATAAGGGTTCTGTTGGCTTTTAATTGAATCGCTTCTGTGTGAATCGCTTGGTAATCCTCAAGCACATTCATCGCTCACATCCTGGGTTAGCAGTGACTCGTTCACTGAGCTTTGTTGTGCCTACGTGACTGGTGCTTGGCTGAATATTTGTTCACATGGATGGCACTCCCAGGCGGTCTGACCTGTGTCAATCCTCTAGTATGTTTCAAACGTACAACTGCTACTGAAGACAACCTCGTTCTTTCTATGTACAGTACGAGTTCTCTCAGGTCATCGAAGGTCAGGCCAATGACTGAAGGTTTTGATGTCATACGTGTGTATTCACGGCCACATACATGTGCATATGTCAAGTTAGAAAGACTAGAGGATCTTCCACATCACTTACAGTATCCCTTCAATGTATGCGTCTTCTGGTGTGTTTAAACATTAAAGCTATGGTTGACGTCTCTTAAATATAATGAATCATCATTGTATGTCATCTCAGGTCAGAATATTCACTAAAAGCACTCATGTTCTCTCCATGGTGGATTCCCTCGTGTCGTCTAAGGGCAGAACACTGACTGAGGGTCCCACATGGCGCAGACCTCTCCTGCCACCCGCTGCTCCCCTCAGCAGTGTACTTCGGTCCTTCTGCCTGCTCTGCTCCCCGCTCTGGCTCTGGTGGATTCTCTCATCCTCCTGCGCTTCTGACTGTACCAGTGCTTGTATAAATAAATAAATAAATCTTTCAAAAAAAAAAAAAAGACTAGGCAAAAACTAGGCATAGGAACAGTGTGTAGTTGTCCATATTTTTTTAATATCTCGGGTTATAAATTTGAGCTCATTAATTTTTTCACTAAACTCAAGCTATCCAAAACCTTTGGCTGAGAGTTAAATCTCAACTTAATGTACTTTAGGATAATAGATTCACTTATTAACATACTACTGCCATGTCTCTAATTTGAATGATTAGTGTCACACCCCATGTGACTTACCATTGACATGACGGTAGATGCGTCCTTCCTGCTGATATGGACGCTCCTGGGTTCTAAAAAGGTCCCGGGGTTGGAACAAGACAAAACCTGCAGGCTGTGGATCTGCCCTGTAGATCTCAGACCCTGTAGATCTGAGCAACTAGCCAGGAGGGCAGGGAAGGGCAGGCGATCACGAGGGGCGGGGTGGGGGGGCGACTTGGTGGCGCCCCCGCCCCAGCAGGGCTGGCGGGAGAACAATGGCGAGGGGCATGGATGGCGCGCCTCCTCCTCCCGCCCCTCCCCCGACTCCATCTCAGACCAGTGCGTGGGAATAGGCCCGGCTCTCCTCTGCCCAGGCTTAGCTCCTCTGGCCGGCATGGAGCAGGCTGCTGCCTGTTCCAAACGTGCAAACGCCAGCTTTTCTGACAGACGCGTAGACGTTCCCATCGGCTCTGCAGAGCACGCTGACGGCCCAGCGTCTTCCTGTATCATCTCTGTTCCCCAAAGAGGCGCAGCACAGACGCAAGCACACGGGGCCAGGGCCGGTCCTCCCAGGGAGCCAACGGCCGTCTCCCACGGGACTGTTCCCTGGCAGACGTGGAACATTGTTATTGACTGGAAAGGGCTATTCATTGGGATTAGGAAGCACATTGTCTCCTTCTGCTTTTATGCACCCCAGACACGGCCAAGGCTGGGTGGCGGGGGTTCGTTCTGCTCGTTGAGGAAATACCGTGGGCACGGCCTGGCGCGGTGAGGCCTCGCTGCTGGGGTGACATCTGCCCCGACTCACTTCTAAATCCATCCCCTGTGTCCAGGAGCCCTGGGGGTGGATGGTTGAGCTTTGCCTCGAAGACGTGATTTCGCCTTCCAGTAATGAATCACCAGTTGACTGAGGGCTCTGCTCTGTACCCTCAGCCAGGGGAGCGATTCACAGGCAGCTGAAGTGTGTGTGGATGGAGGGCCGCTGCGAACCTGAGTGCCTTTCCTTTGATGTGAAGGTCGGGGGCTGCAGAAGTGAATTTGCGCCTCTCTGCTGCAAAAGAAAGAGTAAAAATTGATGCTGAGCAGCAGGTATGGACATGAAGGCGCGATGGTGCCCCGGCCTCGTGTCCACGCAGGCGCCTCCCTGCCCCACCTCCAGCACCGCTTTCTGGGTTCTCTGACGCAGTCTGTCCCCTTGGGAGGCCGTGAGCGCCCGCTGGCCTCTGCAGCCCCAGCACCTGGAATCAGGTGGAGGCAGTGGGTGACTCACTGATAAAACAGAGGAGATGGCGCGCTCGGCCTGGGACCACAGGCGCTGGGGCTACATCAGCCCCGCTCACACAGATGCCAGGGCTTTGGGCCAAGATCCTGGTCTCTTGGTCTCTGGGGTAGCAGGACACCCAGTTTACTGTGCCTCAGGGCAACACCGCCCCATACTCCTCTCCGCGGTACAGGCGGGTGCGCTGAGAACACCGTCACCCCCGAGCATCAGGTCCCACGAAGACACAGCCTGTGTTGTGACACAAAAACTGCCAGGTGCCTGCTCGGCAGGCCAGGTCCCAACCCCACCCCATCCCCGCCTGGGCCTAGGCCCAGGCCAAGGAGGTCACAGCTGTCACTGTGTTATGGAGAGAAAGTCTCCATAACAGAGAAGAAGTGTTACTAACACAACACAACCAGAAGGACGCAAGGGTCGCCATGCCAATGGTAAGTGGGTGTGAGTCCTATTCATTCAAACTGCAGATCTGGCAATAAGGTAAGTTGACTGCAGGAGTATAATGGAGTTGGAATTAAGCACTTTCTGGGGAAAAGTTTGGTAGTTTGAAATCAGTGAAGAAATTAAGCTCAAAATAAATGAGCTCAAGGCAAAACCTCCGTTCTAAAAATACAGTCAACTGCATCAACATTTCTCATGGTAGGAATATAATATCTCAAAGGATAATATTGTCTGCCTGCTGGTGAGTGACCCAGTACGTGTGCGAGACGAGCCCTAGAAAGTGTCACTCCCAGGTTGCTATTGGACAAATGAAGGCAAGGACAAAGGCTGGCAAACCACTAAGAGTCTTTTTCTCGTCTCCCAAACAGCCACGTCTCACTCCAGAGGCTCCCGTTGGACACATTTACGTGGGTGACGAGTTTACTCACAGAGCTGAGTTCAATCAACGTGTTTTAATTCGCGTGGGGCAGAAGCCTCATATCACAACAGGGCATGGAAATTCACTCAGCAAAGACCTGTCCTTTCAACCACACAAACAAATTCACGCTAGAGGAAACTTACGTGAGTGCCACGAGTATGGGGAGCTCCTTCGTCCTTACCTTCACCTCAAGAAACACAAGAAAACGCACCCTGCAGAAAAACATGTAACTGTCATTGAGGCGGGCACAAATGTTTGCAAAGCTCTGACCTTAGAAGCCTCAATAACACCCAGACCCGACGACGAGGTAGCAGACCACACGCACGCCATTCGCGTGAAAAAGTGTTCATCCACAGCTCTCATTTTGAACAGCAAGAGAAAACTCACACTGTGGAGAAACCCTATAAATACCGCGCATGTGAAAAGGCGTTCAGTCATTTTTCTTACCTTAGAAGCCACAGAAAAGCCGCTCTGCAGAGAAGCAGGATGCCAGTCCACAGGGCGGGAAATCCTTCAGCCAAAGCTCTGGCCTTAGCCAGCACAACAGAATTCATAGTGGAGAAACACCACACAAGCGTCTGCTCTGCGGGGAGGCCTTCCATCACGGCTCTGAGCTCCGGCGCCCCAGCAGAACACACGCAGGAGAGAAACCCCACGAGGGCCGCCGCTGCGGGAAAGCCTTCAGTCAACGCGCTCACCTCAGAAGCCATGAGAGACCCACCCTGCAGAGCGGCCGGACGCGTGTCGGCTGGGCGGGAGAGTCTTCAGCCACTGCTCCTCCCTTCGGCGACACCAGGGGACCCAGCCCTGAAGGGAGAGTCTCGCAGGCCTGCAGGAAGTCACCTGCCTGGTGGACAGTGCGTGATAAAGCAGAAGCAAAATCCAGTCCCAGCAGGAATATTAAACCCCTCCAAGGGCTCTCACACTGCATGAATCAGCACTGCAGTCCTGGGGTGAGCATGGAGGATCCTCCCACCCCCACACTCTGCCGTCAAGAGGTCAGGTTTGCAGGTGAGTTCTCCCAGGTCAGAGCAGTGACTGGTGGTTTCGCACATGCACAGATGTGCTGTCAGTGTGCCGCTCGCCAACCTGACATCGCAGGTGCAGGCACGCTGCAAGCAGAGCCGTGGGGACGGTGTCACCAACAGCTCCAAAATTTGACATGTCTGGAGGACTTGTGCAGGTAGCACCTCTTTCTTCAAAAATTATTTCCATCCTGGGCAAGCTCCGCTCGGGAGAAACGCTAGTCTCACAATCACTGTGAACTAAGATTCAGCCACCTGCCAGCCTGACGTGTTCAAGAAAAGCCATCGAAGGAGCAAAGGTTCAAACAGCAAGAAGAGGATAAAACACCTCAGGGTATAAAAGAGTCTTTGAAGCAGGACCAAGAGTCCCGACAGACAGTTCAGACTGGGGGACTGTTCCATGTAAGATCAACAGAAATTCTTGATTCACGGAGCATCTCTGACAGGCGTCTGGGTGAGGCGATTCCAAACACCCCGGTGTCGTGGAGGAAGGGAAATCTGAAGGAATTCCTTACATTTGGTCAACAATGAGATTCTAACAACGAGGTAGCAAACCTAAAAGCAGCATGAAAACTCTCCAGCGAGATTGCACGTAGGAAAAAAGGACATAAGTGAGCAGAAGGCAGTGGCTGAGGATGTTGAATGAAGAAATTTGTAGGAAATTGAACCTTTTCAAAACAATGCAAGCTGTTGCAAATGCAGCTCACGGCTGGCGTGAGTTCATCTCCGGGCAACCGCTCTGTGAGGCTTCCTCCCCAGGAGACGCAGCCCTTGCTGCATCTCTCCTTCCTCCAAACCGGCGTCCACCCTTAGCAGCCCGGCCCTCCTCCGGCTGCCCCGCCGCCCCCTCTCACTCTCCAAGCCTTAGAGGCAATTTTTAGCCCATCAGGCCAGGGGCAACATTCACCAAGTCTTGTTTAAAGATGTTGGTGGCACCTGAGCATCTGTCTGGGGCCCTGGGGGCAGCCTGGAGCCACATCAATGAGCAGCACCGTGTTCCCGGCCTGAGAAAGGTCCTTGGCGTCGGTCCCGCTTCTGACTGGAGATAAATGGAGGCAACACGTCATAGCTCGCTCAGGGAGCCCTGCCCGGCCGAGCCACAGAGGCGGTGCCCTGGGCAGTCCGGAAAATTGTACTCAACTAAGACCAAGTCCCCAAACTACCAGCTCCCTGGGAGCGGCTGGAAACGACACACATAGTGTCACAGCGCAATGGGGGCTCCTGGGAATCGCTCTCTTGGAGGAGCTGCCACCGCAGGGTGGGTGGGGGTGGGGAGCACCAGGGAAGCTGAAGGGCGGCCTCGGGGCAGGTCTCTTGACACCTTTCTGGGGGCGTGGTCACCCCAACTCTGCACCTGGGCAGGGACCCCGAGGGGGAGGAGCACTGGGCCTGAGTGCCCTGGGCTTGGGCGAGGGAGGGTCTCTCTGGCTTCCCTGTGGGGTGAAGCAGAATCGGGTCCAGCCTGGGCTTCACTGTGTGAATCTGGGGGAGTCCCTGGGGTGGGCCCAGGGCGTGCGGAGGGCGCCCTGCCCCGGCCCCCCACCCCGCGCTGACATGTGGCCGGGGTGGTGGTGGCGGAGGGATCGTCGGGCACCTTCCCCCGCTTGTTTTGAGCCGAACACGAATCAGTTTCCTGCTCTTAGTAAATTCTTTGAAAGTGAAATTTGTGTCGGGCTTTACCTTCCTCGCGTCGCGTGTGCGTTTGCACACATCCCCCCACACTCACTCATTTGCACAGAAGAGTGTGTTACTGAGCATGAAGTAGAGCTTGTGGGACACTGTCTTATTAGAATCCAGGCCCCCAGTTGGAGGCTGCCCGGTGCTGGCCGCCCCCAAGGCTGGGCAGGGGAAGGACAGGGCGGCTCCCGCGGCAGCGGCTCCAGCTCTCCGGAGGCCGGGGGGCTGCCAGCTCATGGGTGAGCCCCAGCGCACGCCTGGGAATCCTCGGGGTCTGTCTCCCACCCTGTCACGGGGACCCCGTGGCTCAGGACGTCGGGGCTGAGGAGCCGCGGGCGGGGAAGGGTCTGGACGCCAGCAGGGCGCAGCCATCTTCGGCTGCAGCAGGACAGCCTGGCTCCAGCTGGCCCGCTCCGAGCTCCGGGCCGGGCGAGTGAGGACACTGTGTCCCCTCTTCCCCAGGGTCCCCCTTTTCGTCGGCTCGTCATGCCCAGGACCTGTAATAGCGACTGGCCGCCTCCCTCACCCACCACCCCCGCAGCACAGTGGGCGATGGAAGAGGAAAGTCAGGGGACCCACCTGGGCCCACCCAACATTGCCCCACCCCCAGCGACCCCCCTCTCCAAAAACCTGCATGCCCGGCCCGAGCCTCCTTTATCGCCCCTGGCCCCGCCCACCCAGAAGCCCTGCATCGCCCCCCACCGGGTCACCATCCTGCTGGGCAGCGCTGGGCGTGGCCCCTCCGGACCCGCACATCCTGGGGAGTCCTACGCCGGGTGACCCTCTCCGTGGACACCCACGACCTCCGCAGTTCTCGGCGTCCAGGGCGCCCCAAGAAAGCGCCATGGGGCCTGGGCTGACCTCTGCCTTCACCCCCCTACGGTCATGAGGTGCGTGCTGGGATGGGCGCCCAACGGCCCCCCCGGGAGCCCTGGGGTGAGGGGGACACGCTCCGGATTCCTGAGGGCTCCCGGCTCTAAGGGCAGGGGCCGCAGTGGGGCCGGGCTGAGCCGACAATGCTTCCCCCCAAGGGAAGCCCGAGAGGACGCGGGGCCTCGGCCAGATTTCACAGAGTTCGGGTCATTCATGTTCTGAAGCCTCGAGAGTTCAAAGTGACCCACTGCCAGGGATGCAGACCAGGGCCGCCTGCCCACCCCCTTCCTTCATGTGAGCACCCACGGGGGACAGCCCAGCCACAGCTCCCCCCAACCCGAGCCCTCCACGGAACGGTGGCAGCCCAGCCCCCTCCATGCACCCCCAGCCACATCCCGGTTCTGAGGGCAATATCCCGGGGGCCAGGCCTGGCAGCAGGTGCCAGAGGTCATGCCCTGGGGCCTCTCCAGGGAGCCCTAGGCCTCCCTCTCTCAATCACTGCCCCTCACCCCTGGGGCGGGGGTTGTGGCTCCAGGCGACCCCCGGGGCCATGGCCACACCCAGCACCTCCGGCTGCAGGGGCCTCCCGGGGCCCACGGTGGACACTGAGTGGATCCTGTCTGTCCCGGCCAGCGCCCGCCCCACTGTGAGGATGGCGGGTCCCGAGTGCCTCTGTCTCCCCAACACCCGTTCTGCATCTTCCCACCTCGAGGGCCCAGGCCAGGCCCTCGGCTTGGCGTCCGGACCTCCAGGGACCCCATCAGGGAAACCTCGTCACGTCTGTCTTGAGCTGTGCAGCTTCCCTTGAAGATATTTTTTAATCCTGAATCCTTGGGAATTAATGATGTAGCTGCCTGTGTCCATCCCATGGGCTGCTCCTGAGTGCAGAGGGGCCTCCTGCGAGCTCCCCGAGAGTCTGCTCCTGCCCTTTGCGCCCCGGCCAGAGGAGTCACCCCAGCCCCACATGTGTCCGGAGCCAACTCCGGGCTTCTCTGACTCTCTCCTGTCCCTGCCAGCTCGTGCTGATGCTGCTCTGACATGCCGGGGCAGGTGGGGTGACGCCAGTGGAGGGTCCGAGCCGCTGTTTGTCGTCCCCAGCCCTATTCGGGTCCCGAGCCCATGACACTGAGGGGGTCAGAGGGGGCCTGATGGTTGTCCCTGTGCAGCCGTGGGCAGCAGGGGCGCGAAGTGCCTCGTCAGGCCCCACCTGTGCCAGGTCGGGGTCCGACAGACGGGAGGCAGGGAGGGTTCACCCGGCGCCGGACTCCCCGGGGTGATGCCAGCTGGAAGGGCCACGCCCAGCGCAGCCCAGCAGGCCGGTAACCCTGGGGGGCGGGGGCGTGGCCTCGGCCCAGGGCGGGGCCAGGGGCTATAAAAGGGGCCCGGGCTGGGCCTGCAGGTCATTTTGAGCCAGCGGTCCCGACGCGCACATTGTCCAGCGGCTCTTCCTGACCCCTGCAGGGTAGACTCCGGACCTCGCCCCAACTAGGAGCTTTGGCCTCAGGACTGGACGCGCTCGCAGCCTCTGACCAGCAGCACGGGGACAGGGAGCGCTGACCTGCCTCCCCCCAAGACAGACGCTCGTCCCTCCGGCAAGGCTGGCGCGGCATGGCCCCGGGGCCTGCGGAGACGACCGGCTGCCAGGGCCGCCTCGGGTGCCGGCTGGGGCCAGGCCAGGTGGGGGCCGGGCTGCGCAACCTGGGGAACACCTGCTAGGCCAACGCGGCCCTGCAGTGCCTGACCTACTCGCCCCCGCTGGCCGGCTACCTGCTGTCCCGGCCGCACGTGCCCTCCTTCCCCCGGCGGCTGTTCTGCACGCTCTGCGCCATGTGGGTGAACATCTCCCACGCCTTCCTGCACCCCGGGGAGGTGGTGTCACCCGTGAAGGAGCTGCTCGCCGGCTTCCATGCCTGGCGCCAGGAAGATACCCACGAGTTCCTGATGGCCAGCGTGGGCGCCATGAAGGGCGGTTGTGTGAGCGAGCTGGCGGCTGCGCACCCACAGCCCCAGGACAGCACCCTGGTGCGGTGGCTCTTCGGGGGCTACTGGAGGTCCCAGATCCAGTGCGTGCTCTGTTGCGGAGTCTCCACCACGCTGGAGCCCTACCTGGACATCGCCCTGGACATCCAGGCCGCCGACAGCGTGGAGCAGGCTCTGCAGGACTTGGTGAAGCCGGAAAGCCTGGACGGGCCCGACGCGTACCACTGCGCTGCCTGTGGCGACAGGGGGCCCGCCGCCAAGACGCTGGCTCTGCACGCCCCTCCCCAGGTCCTCATCCTCATGCTCAAGCGCTTCGGCGGCCCCACAGGCGGCAAGGTGGCCAAGCCCGTGCGCTACCCACAGCGCCTGGACCTGCAGGCCGTGCTGTCCGAGAAGAAGGCTGGGGCCCTGGAGTACGAACTCTATGCAGTGCTGGTGCACGCAGGCTGGGGGTGTCACCAGGGACACTACTTCTGCTACGTGAGGCCTGGGAAGGACCGGTGGTATCGCATGGACGACTCTCAGGTCACCTCATGCAATGTCTCCTGTGCCCTGAGCCAACAGGCCTACGTGCTCTTTTACATGCAGAAGAAGGAACTGGACAGGGCCAGCGAGCAGGACTCCCCTGGCGGTCCACCCCCAACACTGACCACCACAGTTGTGGACCTGCTCTCTCAAGCCCATCAGGAGCCTGTGGGAAACCGGCCTCCTACGGTCCCCAAGCCCCAGGAGCCTGCGCGAGAGACCCCGACCCTGCCAGTCACCTTGGACCAGTGGAGAAAGCATCAGGAGCACGAGTGACCCAAGCCTGCCCTCAAGCTCAGGGAGGTGGACCGTGCCCTGCCCGCCGACGCGGTCATGATCCACCGGCCCAGACAGCCCGCGGGGACCAGAGCAGGTCCTGCCCAGCGCGACACTGGCCAGCCGCAACTTTCAGCCTGGGCACATGCTGCTCAAGGGCCAGCCCCCGTGGGCAGAGCCCCTGGCATGGGAGGGAGAACCAGAGCCACCCAGGGGAAGAACAGGAAGGCCCAGAGGGTCCTGCTTGCCTTCTAGACACCGACTCCCATATCCCGTCGTCCAGGACGAGGTGACAGAACACATGAACACCCAGCATCCTGCGTGTCCCAGGGGAGGCCCACCCCGCCAGAGCCTCCCAAACCCAGTGCTCCTCACCCTCAGCACCTTGGACATGACCCCGGAAAGGTCCTTCTCCTGCCCAGCAGCAATCGGATTCTCAAGCGCTCCCCAGCTCCGTGTGGGCCAGGTGCAGGGGCCCAATGGAATCCCACTCCTGGCACGGGGTTCCCTAGTTTTGGTCCTACCTGATGCTCCACTGTGGCGGGGGAAGAAAGGGCACAGCCCCGGGCTGGGCGCAGGTGGCCCACACAGCACACTCAGCCTTGTCTTAGGATGAGTTTTTCTGCAAAGCCACTCAGCTGTCCCCAATGGAACGTTGTTCTGCATCCAACGAGTTGCTCTCCCGCAGCGTGGTGTGCAAGGCGGGAGCAGGAGAACCTCCCGGCACCCGTGAAGGACACCTGGAACTAGGAAGTTGGGCGTGCCCCCGGGCAGGAGGCAGCGCACTCCATCCTGGAAGGACCTGAGCCTCAGGAGCCAGTATATGGAGTCACCATGGGGTGCCTTCTCCTGCGCCTGTTCTCGGTGAACTCACAACATTGTTTAATGTAGCATGTACATTTCTTTCTATTAACAGTGTTTGACCAAAACGATACGGTACAGCTGAGGTCCCCCAAGGGTCACAAAGCATTTGTACCTTCTGAACCTTCTGAGAGGACCTGTTGAGAAAGAGATCCATAGTGGTTTCTGGATGGCGGCGTGGGCGTTCAGTTCCTGATAGGATTTAGTCTGCTTAGAGATGCCAGAGCAGAGTGGGTGGTGGGGGAGGGTGAGAAGCACCAGGGCTCCCTGAAGCAAGGCCCCAGGGCATGACTAGTGGTAGCTGTGGCCCTTTCCTGCAGGGATCACACACCATCAGCACCTCCAATGGGGTCACCCTTGGGGGTGGGACACCTGCCTGCTGTGTTTTCGGGGAGTTGCGTTCTTGGCATACTTCTAAGTTCTCTGATAGC
Organism: Talpa europaea; assembly: GCF_964194135.1. NCBI lineage: Eukaryota > Metazoa > Chordata > Mammalia > Eulipotyphla > Talpidae > Talpa > Talpa europaea. The sequence goes on along the minus strand of NW_028168027.1, from coordinate 71,895 downwards.
AGGCATTGCCTGTAGCCCCTAGTTTTCTCTGAAGAAGGGAATGTGGGTGGAGGGAGGGCTATCTAGCACTAGATGGAGGGGTTGAATCCTGCGATAAAATTAACCTAGTGAAATCTGGCAAGAGGGAAAATGATTTTGAGTGATTTGGGAAAGTTACCTTATCCTTCCCTAAAGACGAATCAAGATCAAATGTACCATACGTGCCATGTGTGTGCCCATTGTTTCTTTAATCAGAATGTGTTTCTCATTTCTTGCAGATGCTTTTGCCCGCTAATTAATTTTTGTGATGATATTTGTCATGGTAAAAGTTCTGAGTAGTTTCATGAGGATCAGGAGCTGAAAATGGGGTGTCCTTCGTGACTCAAATGTCTGCACCTTCCTCCCTAGTGGGCCTGTTTGGGTTTTGCTGCTTTCATTCTGCAGAAATCGATGATCACGGCCATGGGTGCTCCATTCTGGGGACCAACAGTCATTAGAAAAGCGGGGGACATGATCAGATCATGGTTCGGCCATAGCCAAAGCCTGCACTCAGGGCCCGGGTGTGGGCTGCTGCTCCCTTCCAAGCCGGGCCTCGTAATTCTGGAGTGAGACACCGTCTCTCCCACACATACTTATTTACTTTGCTCATTTATATCAGACAGAAAAGTTTCAATATTAAAGCACAGTAGCTTACGCTCTCTTTCAACAGGGAATCTGATGGGGCCTCCCCCAAGGTGCAGCCCACAGCCTCTGCAGCGCTGGTTAGTTCCCTGGCCTCCAGCGGGGGGGGGGGGGGGGAGTTTCTCACAAAACATACAAAAAAAAACAAATGAGCAAAAACAATCACCAACAAAAACAGAAACAAACACTCACAAAAACAAACAAAACCAAAAAGGAACACTAACAAAAATTAAAGAAACAAACAAACATAAACAAACAAAAACAAAACAAACACTAACAAGAAATAACAAAAACAAACAAAAATAAACAGAAACTAACAAAAACAAACAGAAACAAACAAAAACTAACACTAACAGAAACTAACAAAAAGAAACACAAACAAACACAAACAAACAAAAACAAGCAAAAACAAACAAAACCAAAAACAAACACTAAAAAGAACTAACAAAAACTAAAAACAAAAACTAACAAACACAAACAAAAACTAACAAAAACAAACACAAACAAACAAAAACAAACAAACGGACACACCCGGGTATTTCCATGGCAGGTGCCTTGATCAGGCTCTTTTAAAAAGCTCCTGGGCCATGAATGGGCACCCAGAGGGACACCAGGTACGGGGGAGTGGAGGGACCAGGGTGCACGGGAGGCGGGGTGCAGGGGGGAAGGAAGAAATACAACGCTACATAAATGAACCCCCCAAAGGTTAACAGACCTGAACACAATTGTTGATGGGAAGCAGACAGCAATTTGGCTTTAAAATCTTGTTTCAAAGTCAGAAAACCCGGAAGGTGACTGAAGCCACAGGCACATCCCTGGGATTCCCGGCCAGGAAAGCCTGGTGCTAACTGTCAACGCCTGATCATTATCAGCTGTTGCCAATTAAACTGAGAGGTTCGCTTCTTACTGTCCACATCTTACTGTCCCTTTCCCTGGGGGCAGGAACACAGCAGGGGGATCTACCTGCTCTTGACAGAAGTGCCCGTTGCCCACAGCCATCTGGGGCCTCTGGTCCACCGCCATGGCACGAATGAAGCCCTCAGCTCATTTCCACCTTAGAGTTGAATAAACTGAGTCACAAAAAGACTGAGTAGCATCTCCTGGACTGTGACGGTGGAAATGAGAACCCATGAGGTCTGTCTCCAGTCTCTGGACTTATTTGTTCCCTGAAGCCCTTCTTCACACTTCTCTTGTCTCTGAATCTCCAGCCAAGATACCAGAATGTTGAATTTTAGTTCCTCCTCCTCACATGACTGTTTCCACCCTCGCTGCACCATAGAATCGCTTTGGGGGGGGGGTGTTTGAAAACAGTGGCATATCACTGTGAGGCAAGACTGTTCACTCACAGGGTCTCGGGATGTGAGTGGGGACGGTAGCAGTTGGGGAGAGCACCCACCAGTTGAGTTCTCTCTTGGAAGCATTTCCCCTTGAGGCTTGAGTTCAGTTTTCAGGTTTGTTCAAAGGGGACGCATGTGCAATTCCTTTGTGAGAACTTTCATTCTGCAGTACGTTGCGGGCTTCTGTGGTGTGTGATAGCTTAGGGGGTGCAGCTTGCCTGAGTGCTCTTGGCAGAGCTGCTGTGGAAGGAGAAAGCACTGGCGGGGAGCTGACTGGGTGCGGAGCTCAGGACTCACCCAGTCAAAGTACCTTGACTGGGAATGTGTTTATGCTGATGAAGGCATGGCTGGCCACCAAGGGATTTCCGACACTGCTTGCTGATACAGGGTTTCTTTTCCGTGGGAGCCGATAAATGTTCGTTCAGTGTGGAGCACTATGGGGAATCTCCCATACTGTTACATTCAAAGGGAATCTGCTTTTGGGAAGGAGAAGAAGGGCTAGTAATGGTTTTCCATATACATCCATACATTCATTATTAAATATATATACATATATATATAATCATTTAGTGATGCCCTTCAATTAAAATCTTTCCAGTGTTAATTCCTAATGAGCTGCATCTACCTCCTGAACACGTTTTTGTAGCATCCTATCTGCAGCTTGTAGACTGATTTTGAAGGCGTCAATGTGTTTCAAAGACGAGGCATAGGGGCCTCCCCGGTGGCACAGTGGTTGAGTACTGGGTTGCTCAGCTGCCCGCAGTCTCTGCAGCTCCGGTTCGATCCCCGGTTGCTCCCGGGCCACAGGAAGAGGGTCCCACACGGCGCGCAGACCTCTCCTGCCGCCCGCTGCTCCCCTCAGCAGTGTACTTCGGTCCTGTTGCCTGCTCTGCTCCCCGCTCTGGCTCTGGTGAATTCTCTCCCTGTCCCGCGCTTCTGACTGTGCCCAGTGCTTGCATAAATAAATAAATAAATATTTAAAAAAAAATAAAAAAGACTAGGCATAGACTAGGCATAGGAACAGTATGTAGTTGTCCATATTTTTTTAATATCTCGGGATATAATTTTGAGCTCATTAATTTTTTCACTAAACTCAACTATCCAAAACTTTTTGCTGAGAGTTAAATCTCAACTTAATGTACTTTAGGATAATAGATTAATTTATTCACATACTACTGCCATGTCTCTAATTTGAATGATTAGTGTCACTCGCCATGTGACTTACCATTGACTTGATGGTAGATGCGTCCTTCCTGCTGATATGGACTCTCCTGGGTTCTAAAAAGGTCCCGGGGTTGGAACGAGACAAAAGCTGCAGGCTGTGGATTTGTGCTGTAGATCTCAGACCCTGTAGATCTCAGCATCTGGCCAGGAGGGCAGGGAGGGGCAGGCGATCGCGGGGGGGGGGGGGGGACTTGGAGGCACCCCCCCAGCAGGGCTGGTGGCAGAACAATGGCGAGGGGCATCGATTGCTGCCCGCGCCCCCTCCCGCCCCTCCCCCGACTCCATCTCAGACCAGTGCATGGGAACAGGCCCGGCTCTCCTCGGCCCAGGCTCAGCTCCCTCTGGCCGGCACGGAGCAGGCTGTTGTCTGTTCCAAACGTGCACGCGCCAGCTTTTCTTCCACACGTGGAAACGTTCCCATAGGCTCTGCAGAGCATGCTGCCGGCCCAGCGTCTTCCTGTATCATCTCTGTGCCCCAAAGAGGCGCAGCACGGACGCCAGCACACGGGGCCTGGGCCAGTCCTCCCAGGGAGCCAATGGCCGTCTCCCACGGGACTGTTCCCTGGGAGACGTGGAACATTGTTATCGACTGGAAAGGGTTATTTATTGGGATTGGGAAGCACATTGACTCCTTCTGCTTCTATGCACCCCAGACACGGCCATGGCAGGGGGTGGGGGTTCGGTTCTGCTCGTTGAGGAACAAGCGTGGGCACGGCCTGGCGCGGTGAGGCCTCGCTGCTGGGGTGACGTCTGCCCCGTCTCAATTCTAAATCCATCCCCTGTGTCCAGGAGCCCTGGGGGGTGGATGGTTGAGCTTGGCCCCGAGGATGGGATTTCCCCTTCCAGTAATGATTCACCAGCTGACTGAGGGCTCTGCTCTGCACCCTCAGCCCGGGGAGCTATTCAAAGCAGTTGAAGTGTCTGTGGATGGACGGCGGCTACGAGGCCGAGTGCCTTTCTTTGAGGTGAATGTTGGGGTCTGCAGAAGTGAATTTGCGCCACTCTGCTGCAAAAGAAGGAGTAAAAATTGATGCTGAGCAGCAGCTATGGACATGAAGGTGCGATGGTGCCCCGGACTGGGCTCCACACAGGTGCCTCCCTGCCCCGCCTCCAGCACCGCTTTCTGGGTTCTCTGATGCCGTCTGTCCCCTTGGGAGGCCGTGAGCATCCGCTGGCCTCTGCAGCCCCAGCACCTGGTATCAGGTGGAGGAAGTGGGTGACTCACAGATAAAACAGAGGAGATGGCGCGCTCGGCCTGGGCCCAAAGGTGCTGGGGCTACATCAGCCCGGCTCACACAGTTGCCTGGGCTTGGGGCCAAGATCCTGGTCTCTGGGGTAGCAGGACACCCAGTTTACTGCTCCTCTGGGCGCCACTGCCCGACACTCCTCATCGCGGTACAGACGGGCGGGCTGAGAACACCGTCACGCCCGAGCATCAGGTCCCACGAGGACACGGCCTGTGCTGTCACACTAACACTGCCAGGTGCCCGCTCGGCAGGCCAGGTCCCAACCCCCCCCTACCCGGACCCAGGCCTAGGAGATCACAGCTGTCACTGCTCAGCTGCCCTGTCCAGATGGCGGGCTTTGGCCTAGTGTCGTTACCCCCCCAAAACACTGCTGTCTTATACGTGGAATAGAGAAACCAAACAAAGAGCTGGATGAAGACGCACTTTAAAACCAACCCTTGAAAGCTAACCAGAGACCCCAGGCATGTGGGGGAGGGGGTGGACAGGGTGGGGGAGAGCATGTTGGGCCTTCGTGGAGGACGGTGGGTGCTTTAGCAGGGGGGTTACAGGCCCACCCCTGCAGGGGAGGCCCCACACTTCCAGAACACTAGCAAGGCTGGAAACCCAGGGCTCTTCATGCAAAAACACAAAGCCGGGATGGATTTGGACAGCGCGGCACAGGCCAACCCTAAGGCGCAGGTTGTCCCACAGCTCCCATTATCTGCTGCATGGAGGGAGAAGCTGAAACCAGCTGCACGGGAACTGGACGCTTTCCTGCCCTCTGTGACCCCCGTTCCATCGGGCAGCGGTGAGGGCAAGGGAGACCTCGATTTCTCTAAGCTGCCTAAGGCTGAGCCCCAGTTCCAGGCCGAGCCACGCGTATCCCACGGGCCACTTTCATGGCAGAACATTCGCACCACGCCCTTCCCGGGTGGAAGACACAGACAGTCTCCTCAGGCCGTGATGCCCACTGCCCGTGGAGATGCCAACAGACACGGCAGCTGAAGGGACAACTTCCAGAACAAAGCACTTATAGGAGGTTTGAAAGTAAGGATTAAAATAGGCTTGAAACCCTGTCTGGTGTTGCTTCTGGTCTTTATGGTGCAGGATCTTTATGCTGAGCTCCGCGGGGAGGGGGTGGCTGGGGGACCTACGGCCCTGGGGGAACGTTCTCGGGCCTCGTGCTTGTGAGAGGCCCATCAGCAGCCCCGGAGAAAACGAACCACTTGGGAATCTGACCCCATTCGGGCCTCCTCCACGCCCTTGTCTCCTTCCTCTTCTTTCTCCAGAGCCCAGCGGCTTGCAAGGGCAGCGTTCTCCGGACCGCGGTGTCATCCACGACGACTTCCCAGCCATAGACGTGTCTCCTCCCCTCCCCCTGTCACCAGAGCGAGTCCCTGCACACTTCTCGGGCATCTTTGTCTCCCCCCCCAAAAGATTTATTTATTTATTTATTTATACATGCACTGGGTACAGTCAAAAGCGCGGGAGGGTGAGAGAATTCACCAGAGCCAGAGCAGGGAACAGAGCAGGCAGAAGGACCGAAGCACACCGCTGAGGGGAGCAGCGGGCGGCAGGAGAGGTCTGCGCGCCATGTGGGACCCTCCTCCTTGACCCCCCTCTGGGACTAGCCAGGGCTGATCTTTTCCCTCCCCCTCTCCCCTCGGCCGGGTCCCGACCTGGCACAGGTGTGGCCTGACGAGGCACTCAGTGCCCCAGCTGCCCACGAGCTGGACAGGGACAGCCATCAGGCCCCCTCCGACACCCTCAGCGTCATGGGCTTGGGACCCGAATAGGGCTGGGGACGACAAACAGCAGCTCGGACCCCTCCACTGGCCAAGGAGATCACAGCTGTAACTGTGTAATGAGAGAAAGTCTCCATAACAGAGAAGAAGTGTTACTAACACAACACAACCAGAAGGACGCAAGGGTCGCCATGCCAACGGTAAGTGGGTGTGTGTCCTAATCATCCAAACTGCAGATCCGGCAATAAGGTAAGGTGCCTGCAGGAGTGTAATGGAGTTGGAATTAAGCACTTTCTGGGGAAAAGTTTGGTAGTTTGAAATCAGTGAATAAATTAAGCTCAAAATAAATGAGCTCAAGGCAAAACCTCAGTTCTAAAAATACAGTCAACTGCATCAACATTTCTCACGGTAGGAACATAATATCTCAAAGGATAATATTGTCTGCCTGCAGGTGAGTGACCCAGTACGTGTGCGAGACGAGCCCTAGAGACTGTCACGCCCAGGTTGCTAGTGGACAAATGAAGGCAAGGACATAGGCTGGCAAACCACTAAGAGTCTTTTTTCTCTTCTCCCAAACAGCCACGTCTCACTCCAGAGGCTCCCGTTGGACACATTGACGTGGGTGACGAGTTTACTCACAGAGCTGAGTTCAATCAACGTGTTTTAATTCGCATGGGACAGAAGCCTCATATCACAACAGGGCATGGAAAATCACTCCGCAAAGACCTGTCCTTTCCACAACACAAACAAATTCACACTAGAGGATAATTACGTGAGTGCCACGAGTATGGGGAGCTCCTTCGTCCTTACCTTCACATCAAGAAACACAAGACAACGCACACTGCAGAAAAAACATGTAACTGTCATTGAGGTGGGAACAAATGTTTGCAAAGCTCTGACCTTAGAAGCCACAATAACACCCAGACCCGACGACGAGGTAGCAGAGCACACGCACGCCATTCGCATGAGAAAGTGTTCAGCCACAGCTCTCACCGTGAACAGCAAGAGAAAACTCACACTGTGGAGAAACCCTATAAAAGCCGTGCATGTGAGAAGGCGTTGAGTCATTTTTCTTACCTTAGAAGCCAGGAGAAAATCCGCCCTGCAGAGAAGCAGGATGCCTATCCACAGGGCGGGAAATCCTTCAGCCAAAGCTCTGGCCTTAGCCAGCACAACAGAATTCATAGTGGAGAAACACCACACAAGCGTCTGCTCTGCGAGGAGGCCTTCCATCACGGCTCTGAGCTCCGGCGCCCCAGCAGAACACACGCAGGAGAGAAACCCCACGAGAGCCGCCGCTGCGGGAAAGCCTTCAGTCAACGCGCTCACCTCAGAAGCCATGAGAGACCCACCCTGCAGAGCGGCCGGACGCATGTCCACAGGGTGGGAGAGCCTTCAGCCACCGCTCCTCCCTTCGCGACACCAGGGGCCCCAGCCCTGAAGGGAGAGTCTCGCAGTCCTGCAGGAGGTCACCTGCCTGGTGGACAGAGCTTGATAAAGCAGAAGCAAAATACAGTCCCAGCATGAATTTTAAAACCCTCCAAGGGCTCTCACACTGCATGAATCAGCACTGCAGTCCTGGGGTGAGCAGGGAGGATCCTTGTACCCCCTTATCTGCAGTCAAGAGGTCAGGTTTGCAGGTGAGTTCTCCCAGGTCAGAGCAGTGACCGGTGGTTTCGCACATGCACAGATGTGCTGTCAGGGTGCCGCTCGCCAACCTGACATCGCAGGTGCAGGCAGGCTGCAAGCAGAGCTGTGGGGACGGTGTCACCAACAGCTCCAAACTTTGACATATCTGGAGGACTTGTGCAGGGAGCACCTCATTCTTCCAAAATTATTTCCATCCTGGGCAAGCTCCGCTCGGGAGAAACGCTAGTCTCACAATCACTGTGAACTAAGATTCAGCCCCCTGCCAGCCTGACGTGCTCAAGAAAAGCCATCGAAGGAGCAAAGGTTCAAACAGCAAGAAGAGGATAAAACACTTCGGGGTATAAAAGAGTCTTTGAAGCAGGACCAAGAGTCCCGACAGACAATTCATACTGGGGGACTGTTCAGTGTAAGAGCAACAAAAATTCTTGATTCACAGAGAATCTCTGACATGCGTGTGGGTGAGGCGATTCCAAACACCCCCGGTGTCGTGGAGGAAGGGAAATCTGAAGGAATTCCTTACATTTGAGTCAACACTGAGATTCGGACAACGAGGTAGCAAACCTAAAAGCAGCATGGAAAACTCTCCAGTGAGATTGCACGCAGGAAAAAAGGACATCAGTGAGATTTTGAGAAAATACCCACTCAGGGAAATGTGGCTTAATAATGTGTAGCAGAAGGCAGTGGCTGAGGATGTTGAATGAAGAAATCTGTAGCAAATGGAACCTTTTCAAAACAATGAAAGCTGTTGCAAATGCAGCTCACGGCTGGCGTGAGGTCATCTCCGGGCAACCCCTCTGTGAGGCTTCCTCAATGGCCATCCCCCGTGGGCAGAGGCCCTGGCATGGGAGGGAGAACCAGAGACACCAAGGGGAAGAACAGGAAGGCCCAGAGGGTCCTGCTTGCCTTCTAGACACCGACTCCCATCTCTGGTCATCCAGGCCGAGGTGAGAAGAACACATGAACACCCAGCATCCTGCGTGTCCCAGGGGAGGCCCACCCCGCCAGAGCCACCCAAACCCAGTGCTCCTCACCCTCAGCACCTTGGACATGACACTGGAATGCTCCATCCCCTACCCAGCAGGAATGGGATTCTCAAGCGCTCCCCAGCTCCGTGCGGGCCAGGTGCAGGGGCCCAATGGAATCCCACTCCTGGCACGGAGTTCCCTAGTTTTGGGCGCACCTGATCCTCCAACTGTGGTGGGGGAAGAAAGGGCAGAGCCTTGGCCTGGGCGCAGGTGGCCCACACAGCACACTCAGCCTTGTCCTAGGATGAGTTTTACTGCAAAGCTACTCAGCTGTCCCCAATGGAAAGCTGTTCTGCATCCAACGAGTCGCTCTCCCGCAGCGTGGAGTACAAGGCGGGAGCATGAGCGCCTCCCAGCGCCCGGAACGGACACCTGGACCTAGCAAGTTGGGCGTGCCCCCAGGCAGGAGGCAGCGCGCTCCATCCTGGAAGGACCTGAGCCTCAGGAGCCAGTGCATGGAGTCACGATGGGGTGCCTTCTTCTCCGCCTGTTCTCCGTGAACTCACATCACTGTTTAATGTAGCATGTACATTTCTTTCAATTAACAGTGTGTGACCAAAACGATACGGTACAGCTGAGGTCCCCCAAGGGGCACAAAGCATTTCTACCTTCTGAACCTTCTGAGAGGACCTGTTGAGAAAGAGATCCATAGTGGTTTCTGGAAGGCAGCGTGGGAGTTCAGTTCCTGATAGGATTTAGTCTGCTTTATAGATGCCAGAGCAGAGTGGGTGGTGGGGTGAGGGTGAGAAACATCAGGGCTCCCTGAAGCAAGGCCCCAGGGTATGTCTAGTGGTAGTTGTGTCCCTTTCCTGCAAGGATCACATACCCTCAGCACTTCCGATGGGGTCACCCTTGGGGGTGGGGCACCTGCCTGCTGTGTTTTCCGGGAGTGACGTTCTTGGCATACTTCTAAGTTCTCTGATAGCAGGCATTGCCTGTAGCCCCTCGTTTTCTCTGAAGAAGGGAATGTGGGTGGTGGGAGGGCTATCTAGGACTAGATGGAGGGATTGAATCCTGCGATAAAATTAACCTAGTGAAATCTGGCAAGAGGGAAAATGATTTTGAGTGATTTGGGAAAGTGACCTTATCCTTCCCGAAAGATGAATAAAGATCAAATGTACCATACGGACGTGTGTGTGCCCATTGTTTTTCTTAATTAGCATGTGTTTATAATTTCTTGCAGATGCTTTTGCCCACTACTAAGACATATGATTTTTGTGATGATTTTTGTCATGGTAAAAGTTCTGAGTAGTGTCATGTGGATCGGGAGCTGAAGATGGGGTGTCCTTCGTGACTAGAATGTCCATACCTTTGTCCCTAGTGGGCACCTGTTTGGGTTTTGCTGCTTTCATTCTGCAGAAATCAATGATCAAGGCCATGGGTGCTCCATTCTGGAGACCAACAGTCATTAGAAAAGCGGGGGACATGATCAGATCATTGTTCGGGCCATAGCCAAAGCCTGCACTTGGGGCCCAGGTGTGGGCTGCTGCTCCCTTCCACGCCGGGCCTCGTAATTCTAGAGTGAGACACCGTCTCTCCCACACATACTTATTTACTTTGCTCATTTATATCAGACAAAAAGTTTCAGAATTAAAGCACAGTTGCTTATGCTGTCTTTCAACAGGAAATCTGATGGGGCCTCCCCCGTGGCGAAGCTGGCAGCCTCTGCAATGCAGGTTAGTTTTCCTGCCTCTCGGGGGATGGGGGGGGTTCCCACAAAACAAACAAACAAAAACAAATGTACAAAAACAAACAAGCAAAAACAAACATAAACAAACAAAAACACAAACAAAAACTAATAAAAACAAACTAATGAAAACAAACAAACAAAAACAAACAGAAACAAACAAACACAAACACTCACAAAAAGAAGCAAAAGAAAACCAAAAACAAACACTAACAAAAATTAACAAAAACAAACACTAACAAAAACAAACAGAAACTTACAAAAACGAAAATAACAAACACAAAATAAAAACAAACCGAACAAAAACAAATAAAAACACACAAACACTCACAAAAACAAGCAAAAACGGAAACTAGCATAAACAAACAAATCAAACAAACAAAAACAAACACAAACAAAAACAAACAAACAAACAAAACAAACACAAGCAAAATAACAAACAAACAATAACAAAGGGACATGCCCGGGTATTAACAAATGGACACGCCCGGGTATTTCCATGGAGGGTGCCTTGATCAGCCTCTTTTAAAAAGCTCATGGGCGATGATGAATGGGCACCCAGAGGGCTCCCAGGTACGGGGGAGGGGAGGGACCAGGGTGCTCGGGAGGCGGGGTGCAGGGGGGAATGAAGAAATTGAACACTACATAAATGAACCCCCCAAAAGGTTAACAGACATGAACACAATTATTGATGGGAAGCAGACGGCAATTTGGCTTTAAAATCTTGTTTCAAATTCAGAAAGCCCGGAAGGTGACTGAAGCCACAGGCACATCCCGGGGATTCCCGGCCAGGAAAGCCTGGTGCTTTCCGGTCAGCGCCTGATCATTATCAGCTGTTGCCAATTAAACTGAGAGGTTCGCTTCTTACTGTCCATTTCCCTGGGGCAGGAACACAGCAGGGGGATCTACCTGGTCTTGACAGAAGTGCCCTTTGCCCGCAGCCATCTGGGGCCTCTGGTCCACCGCAGTAGCCTCGTAGCCATGCCAAGAATGAAGCCCTCAGCTCATTTCCACCTTAGAGTTGAATAAACTAAGTCACAAAAAGACTGAGTAGCATCTCCTGGACTGTGACGGTGGAAATGAGAACCCATGAGGTGTGTCTCTGTTATAGAGCAGGGAGAGGGGCAGCCCAAACCCCGCAAACCTGCCTATTCTAAATGGGTTCTGCCATCGGCCGCATCAACACAAAACATAGGACGCTTTAAGGGGAAGGAACTTTAATAAAATTAGGAAACAATACAGGTAAGGCAGAGTCTAGTTTCTAAATGAAGCACCCAAATTTACCCGTCCCCTCGTGGGTAAAAGTCCATCCAAATTGGATTGGCCCAGAGCAAGGCCCCAAGGCCTGCCACAAGTCTAAAGCATCTTCCAGTGGGGACCCACAGCAAAGGGTCAGAAATAACCAGTCAAGCCCGGAAGGAAAAGAGCAAAATCAACATCAAGATAAAAGCCTCCACTTTCACCTCCCCATGGGTCTCACCCACATCTGTGTCACCCAGTCCACAACCGAAAGACAAGCGCAGTTTCTTCACGTATCTCTAGGCTCCATGCGCCTCCTCCAGGTCTCCTTCTGGCTCCATCCTGCTTCCTTCCTCAGTCTCTTCTGCAGCTTCTCCTCTTCCTGCTCAGCTCCACCCTCCCTTGGTTGGGGCAGGGAACCTCCCCCTTTCCTGGGGACCACCCTGTTACATCTCCAGGGTCTGAACTTATTTGTTCCCTGAAGCCCTTCTTCACACTTCTCTTGTCTCTGCATCTCCGGCCAAGATACCAGAATGTTGAATTTTAGTTCCTCCTCCTCACATGACTGTTTCCACCCTCGCAGCACCATAGAATCGCTTGGGGGAGGGGGATTTGAAAACAGTGAGGTATCACTGGGAGGCAAGACTGTGTTCACTCACAGGGCCTCAGGATGTGAGTGGGGATGGTGGCAGTTGGGAGAGCACCCACCAGCTGAGTTCTCTCTCGGAAGCATTTCCCCTTGAGCTTGAGTTCAGTTTTTAGGTTTGTTCAAAGGGAAACATGTGCAATTCCTTTGTGAGAACTTTCATTCTGCAGTACGTTGTGGGCTTCTGTGGTGTGGATAGCTTAGGGGGTTCAGCTTGCGTGAGTGCTCTCGGCAGAGCTGCTGTGGAAGGAGAAAGCACTGGCGGGGAGCTGACTGGGTGCGGAGCTCAGGACTCACCCAGTCAAGGTACTGGATGTGGTCATGGGACGAAGAACTCCCGCCCCCACTTAGCCCAACTCAGAGGCTTCATGGAGAAATTCAAGGAGTGTTCTATGGCCTGGAAGTGCTGAGCTACCCGTGCCTCTGGTCTGTAACTGTCCCCACAGAGACGGGGCTGGCGATGACAGTGGTGGACATCAGTGTCGTTGGTACTTCCCCCCCATGACCTCGCCAAGTCAGGGCCACAGCACACTGGAGCAACCAGGCACGGGGTGAGGGATCTTGTGTCACCCGCGGGCCGCGGACGGAGCGCAATATGTCAGTGAGGAGAGAGGATGCGTGGGGATGAGCTGTGTGGAAGGGGCTGCTGGGAGAGACTCTGAGTTGGGCTAAAACTTCAGCCCACGTGCCGCGGAGCCCAGACCTAAACAGGTGCCTACAGCTGCATAAGGACAAGCAGAACTTCAGCTCACCAGACTTTCTTAGCAACACGGTTTACTCACATCTTTACAAATCTATTGCAAACTTTAATTTCTTACAAAATTTTGCATCATCCCAGCATCAGTTCAGTATTCCCAGACCACTTGACTATCTTGGCGACGTCACCCTTTCCCGGTGAAATTATGGTTATTCTTAATTATTTCTAATTTGCATATTAAAAGATTCTTAGAGTATTTTTCTCCTAGATTTCGTTATCTGATATGAAATCTAACTAAAGTTTTCTCCACTTTGGTTTTTGGACTACCGTCTCCTTGGTTTGAGAACCTTCTTTCGTGACACTGAGTGCTCTGTACAATCTGACTCCTCCTATGTGCCACAGAATGGCTCCGGGAATAAGGGTTCTGTTGGCTTTTAATTCAATCGCTTCTGTGTGAATTGCTTGGCAATCCTCAAGCACATTCATCGCTCACATCCTGGGTTAGCAGTGACTCGTTCACTGAGCTTTCTTGTGCCTACGGGAATGGTGCTTGGCTGAATATTTGTTCACATGGATGACACTCCCAGGCGGTCTGACCTGTGTCAATCCTCCAGTGTTTTTCAAACTTACATCTGCTGCTGAAGACAACCTCTTTCTTTCTATGTACAGTAGGAGTTCTCTCAGGTCATCGAAGGTCAGGCCAATGACTGAAGGTTTTGATGTCATATGTGTGTATTCACGGCCACATACATGTGCATATGTCAAGTTAGAAAGACTAGAGGATCTTCCACATCAGTTCCGGTATCCCTTCAATGTATGAGTCCTCTGGTGTTTTTCAACATTAAAGCTATGGCTGACGTCTCCTAAATATAATGAATCATCATTGTATGTCATCTCAGGTCAGAAAATTCATTAAAAGCACTCATGTTCTCTCCATGGTGGATTCCCTCGTGTCGTCTAAGGGCAGAACACTGACTGAGGGATTTCCCACCTTGATGACATTCATATGGTTTCTCTCCAGTGTGAGTTCCCTCGTGTCGTAGAAGGTCAGAACACTTACTGAAGGCTTTCCCACACAGGTGACATCCATACATTTGTTCTCCAGTGTGCGTTCTTGCTTGCTGCCTGAGGTTAGAGGACTGACTGAAGGCTTTCCCGCACAGGGGACATTCATACGGTTTCTCTCCAGTGTGAGTCAGATTGTGCTTTCTAAGGTCAGAGCTTTGAATGAAGGCATTCCCACAGATGCGGCATTCCTAAGGTTTCTCTCCAGTGTGAGTCATCTCGTGCCGTCTCAGACTGGAGCAGGTACTGAAGGCTTTCCTGCACAGATGGCATTCACAGGCTTTACCTTGACTGTGAATGTGCTTGTGCTGATGAAGGCATGGCCGGCCACCAAGGGATTTCCTACACTGCTTGCTGATACAGGGTTTCTTTTCCATGGGAGCCGATAAATGTTCGTTCAGTGTCGAGCAATAAGGGAAATCTTCCATACTGTTACATTCAGAGGGAATCTGCTTTTGGGAAGGAGAGGAAAGGCTATTAATGGTTTTCCATATATATCCATACATTCATTATTATATATATATATAAAATCATTTAATGATGCCCTTCAATTAAATCTTTCCAGTGTTAATTCCTAACGAGTTGCATTTCCCTCCTGCACACGTTTTTGCAGCATCCTAACTGCAGCTTGTAGACTGATTTTGAAGGCGTCACTGTGTTTCAAAGACTAGGCATAGGGGCCTCTCCAGTGGCGCAGCGGTTGAGCGCTGGGTTGCTAAGATGCCCGGAGCCTCTGCTGTGCCAGTTCGATCCCCGGCTGCTCCCCGGCCACCGGAGGAGTGTCCCGCATGGTGCGCAGACCTCTCCTGCCGCCCGCTGCTCCCCTCAGCAGTGTCCTTCAGTCCTTCTGGCTGCTCTGCTCCCCGCTCTGGCTCTGGTGAATTCTCTCACCCTCCCGCGCTTCTGACTGTGCCCGGTGCTTGCATAAATAAATAAATAAATAAATAAATAAATCTTAAAAAAAAAAAAAAGACTAGGCAAAGACTAGGCATAGGAACACTATGTAGTTGTCCATATTGTTTTAATATCTCGGGATATAATTTGGAGCTCATTAATTTTTTCACTAAACTCAACTATCCAAAACTTTTTGCTGAGAGTTAAATCTCAACTTAATGTACTTTAGGATAATAGATTCACTTGTTAACATACTACTGCCATGTCTCTAATTTGAATGATTAGTGTCACTCGCCATGTGACTTACCATTGACTTGATGGTAGATGCGTCCTTCCTGCTGATATGGACTCTCCTGGGTTCTAAAAAGGTCCCGGGGTTGGAACGAGACAAAAGCTGCAGGCTGTGGATTTGTGCTGTAGATCTCAAACCCTGTAGATCTCAGCATCTGGCCAGGAGGGCAGGGTGGGGCAGGCGATCGCGGGGGAGACTTGGAGGCACCCCCCCAGCAGGGCTGGTGGCAGAACAATGGCGAGGGCCATCGATTGCTGCCCGCGCCTCCTCCCGCCCCTCCCCAGACTCCATCTCAGACCAGTGCATGGGAACAGGCTCGGCTCTCCTCGGCCCAGGCTCAGCTCCCTCTGGCCGGCACGGATCAGGCTGCTGTCTGTTCCAAACGTGCACGGGCCAGCTTTTCTGACACATGTGGAAACGTTCCCATAGGCTCTGCAGAGCACGCTGACAGCCCAGCGTCTTCCTGTATCATCTCTGTGCCCCAAAGAGGCGCAGCACAGACGCCAGCACACGGGGCCTGGGCCGGTCCTCCCAGGGAGCCAACGGCCCTCTCCCACCTGACTGTTCCCTGGGAGACGTGGAACATTGTTATCGACTGGAAAGGGTTAATCATTGGGATTAGGAAGCACATTGTCTCCTTCTGCTTCTATGCACCCAAGACACGGCCATGGCAGGGGGGCGGGGGTTCGGTTCTGCTCGTTGAGGAACAAGCGTGGGCACGGCCTGGCACACTCAGGCCTCCCTGCTTGGGTGAAGTCTGCCCCCGTCTCACTTCTAAATCCATCCCCTGTGTCCAGGAGCCCTGGGGGGTGGATGGTTGAGCTTGGCCCCGAGGATGGGATTTTGCCTTCCAGTAATGAATCACCAGCTGACTGAGGGCTCTGCTCTGCGCCCTCAGCCCGGGGAGCTATTCACAGGCAGTTGAAGTGTCTGTGGATGGATGGCCGCTGCGAGGCCGAGTGCTTTTCCTTTGAGGTGAAGGTCGGGGGCTGCAGAAGTGAATTTGCGCCGCTCTGCTGCTAAAGAAGGAGTAAAAATTGATGCTGAGCAGCAGCTATGGACATGAAGGCGTGATGGTGCCCCGGCTCATGTCCACGCAGACGCCTCCCTGCCCCGCCTCCAGCACCGCTTTCTGGGTTCTCTGACGCCATCTGTCCACTTGGGAGGCCGTGAGCGTCCGCTGGCCTCTGCAGCCCCAGCACCTGGAATAAGGTGGAGAAAGTGGGTGACTCACAGATAAAACAGAGGAGATGGCGCGCTCGGCCTGGACCCACAGGTGCTGGGGCTACATCAGCCCGGCTAACACAGTTGCCTGGGCTTGGGGCCAAGATCCTAGTCTCTGGGGTAGCAGGACACCCAGTTTACTGCGCCTCAGGGCACCACCACCCCACACTCCTCTCCGCGGTACAGGCAGGCGCGCTGAGTACACCGTTACCCCCGAGCATCAGGTCCCACGAGGACACGGCCTGTGCTGTCACACTAACACTGCCAGGAGCCCGCTCGCAGGCCAGGTCCCAACCCCCCAACCCACCTCCCCTGCACACCCCCCTGCCCGGTCCCAGGCCAAGGAGATCACAGCTGTAACTGTGTAATGAGAGAAAGTCTCCGTAACAGAGAAGAAGTGTTACTAACACAACACAACCAGAAGGACGCAAGGGTCGCCATGCCAACGGTCGGTGGGTGTGAGTCCTAATCATCCAAACTGCAGATCCGGCAATAAGGTAAGGTGCCTGCAGGAGTGTAATGGAGTTGGAATTAAGCACTTTCTGGGGAAAAGTTTGGTAGTTTGAAATCAGTGAAGAAATTAAGCTCAAAATAAATGAGCTCAAGGCAAAGCCTCAGTTCTAAAAATACAGTCAACTGCATCAACATTTCTCACGGTAGGAATATAATATCTCAAAGGATAATATTGTCTGCCTGCAGGTGAGTGACCCAGTATGTGTGCAAGACGAGCCCTAGATACTGTCAATCCCAGGTTGCTAGTGGAGAAATGAAGGCAATGACATAGGCTGGCAAACCACTAAGAGT
This sequence comes from Talpa europaea, assembly GCF_964194135.1. Taxonomy (NCBI): domain Eukaryota; kingdom Metazoa; phylum Chordata; class Mammalia; order Eulipotyphla; family Talpidae; genus Talpa; species Talpa europaea. The sequence goes on along the minus strand of NW_028168027.1, from coordinate 54,480 downwards.
CTTTTTCTCTTCTCCCAAACAGCCACGTCTCACTCCAGAGGCTCCCGTTGGACACATTGACGTGGGTGCCGAGTTTACTCACAGAGCTGAGTTCAATCAACGTGTTTTAATTCGCATGGGACAGAAGCCTCATATCACAACAGGGCATGGAAAATCACTCCACAAAGACCTGTCCTTTCAACCACACAAACAAATTCACACTAGAGGAAAATTACGTGAGTGCCACGAGTATGGGGAGCTCCTTCGTCCTTACCTTCACCTCAAGAAACACAAGACAACGCACACTGTCGGGGCCCAGACCTGGGGCCCAGACCTGAACATCCGGGTTCTTGCCTGAAGCAGGTACTGAATGTTAGCTCCAGTGAAGGTTTCAAGTTTCCTATTGTGATGACTCACCCCTTCCCCCTGCTTGCTCCTGTGGCTTGTTTCCATTGGTGGTTTCTCCTTGTTCGAGATAATGAGAGACCTCCTCCTCTGAACCCTATATAACCTTGTACACATTCCTGAATAAATGAGAATGGCGATGATCCTGGCTTTGTCTCCACTCCTCACGTACCCCTGTCCCATACCAAGACCCTGCTTCCACTCCCAGGTATCGTGTTGATTTGCCCGGCTGGCCGGGACATTTGGCGCCCAGCGTGTGGCCCGGGTACGAGGAAGAACTTACAGAGGGAGAAGACGCCCGAAAAGGAAGCTAGCTAGCTCAGGAGGAAGCCTTACCAACGTGGGACCCTGCTACTTCGTGGATAAGGTAAGCTCAGGTACAGCGTCTGAATCATGGGACAGCAATAAGGCAGCATGAAATATATGTGAAGCAATTAAAAGAGGCACTTAGGACGCGAGGAGTCAGGGTCACAAAAAAGGATCTACTCCACTTTTTTGATTTTGTTCAAGACCTGTGTCCTTGGTTCCCTCAAAAGGGCACAATAAATCAAAAAAGATGGAAAAGGGTGGGGGAAACAGAACAACTGCTTAGAAGTGCTTCCCCCGCACGGCAGGGGCCCCAGCCCCCAAAGATCACTGTGAGGACTTAATTCCCTTTCACAGTGATGCGGAGGACAATCCATCCAAAGAAGAACAAAAAGAACCCTTAGAGAAAAATGAAAGGCCTCTCCCGACCGGCCCAAAATAGAAAAGAAAAACAGAATTTATCCTTCTTTGAGCAAGTTTACTTCTGTGGCTGCAAACCCTCCTTGCTCCTCTGAAGTAGAGGACGGAGTTTTTCCACTGCCTAACTCGAAAAGCGAAATGAAAGTTGCTTTGCAACCTCGCCCCACTATCGCAAAAGGGGAGGATCCTGAGGCGGGCGAAGCAGATTGGAGCAACCTCGAGGAGGAGGCCGCACGTTACAATCCCCACTCTCCTCCTTACTACACGGCCGCTGTTGCCTCTGCGCCCTCACAACTCGCTGACCCTAATCTCGACCTTAAAACCAAAATCGCCCACCTTGAGGAGCGCATGCGCCTACAGGCTCGTATCATAAACTTTCCCTTCAACTTCAATAGATCCGATTAACTTCTTCATCCACCTCAGATCCCGCTCCGCCATTACGGGGGAGCGGTGATGCTGAGGCCACTTCAAAGCCGCCGTTACGGGGCGGGCTTGAAGCCGACCTCACCTTAAAGCCGCCGTTATGGGGCGGAGTTGACGCAGACTCCATTTTATCTCCTCCCCCCACGGCTCCCGCCACTATGTCGGCTTTCCCACCTCCCAAAAAGCCCTTTTCCGTGGCTTCTGTCTTTCCTGTTATCGAAGCTCCAGATGTTCAAGGCCACCTCCAGCGCTATCACCAGCCACATAATTTTCAACATTTAAAGGAATTAAAAACCGCTGTTACCCAGTATGGTGCTAGTGCCCCTTTCACTCTCACAATTCTTGATTCTATCGCAGAAGGGTGGCTCACTCCCCTAGATTGGCAAACTTTAGTAAAGGCTGCCCTTGACGGCGGAGATCATCTACTTTGGAGAACTGAATTTCAGGATCTCTGTAGGGACCTGGCCCGAGAAAATAAAGGGGCTGGAAACCCATGGACTTTTGAAATGCTCACAGGCTCTGGGGATTTCGCTACGTCGGAAGCTCAACCTGTGGCTGATCCCGGCCTTTTGGCTCAAATCTCTTCTGCAGCCACCAGAGCATGGCGCAAACTTCCTGCCAAAAACAATACTGGAATCCCACTGATTAAAATAAGACAGGGTACTGGGGAGTCCTTCTCTGATTTTGTTGACCGTCTATAGATTGCAGCAGAGCGCTCCCTAGGCTCCACCGCTGCCACTGCTGACCTGGTGAAGCAGTTGGCTTTTGAACATGCCACTCTGGCTTGCCAAGCGGCTATCAGGCCCATGAAAAGACAGACCTCGGATGTTTCTGACTACATCCGCATTTGTGCTGACATTGACCCTTCATATCAACAGGGTTTGGCCATGGCGGCAGCATTTAGTGGTCAGACTGTGGCTAATTATATTAAGTCAAAAACAGATCCCTCGCGGAATTGTTACAAGTGTGGCAAACCTGGCCATTTTTCAAAGGCTTGTCCTTTGAACCCCGCACAAGCCCAGCAAAAGGTCCCTGGGCTGTGCCCCCGCTGTAAGCGCCGCAAACACTGGGCACGAGACTGTAGGTCAAAAACAGACACTCAGGGACAGCAATTCCCGTCCCAGTCGGGAAACGAGAAGAGGGGCCAGCCCCAGGCCCCGAAACAACCTCTTGGGGCAATCCCCTTAGTTCCAGCGACACCCACAAATCCTTTTCAAAACTCCGCAGAGCAACACCAGGAAGTGCAGGATTGGACCTCTGTGCCACCTCCAATACAATATTGACCCCTGATATGGGGCCCCAGGTCTTAAGGACAGGGGTTCATGGCCCTCTACCACAGGGTATGTTTGGCCTTATCATCGGCAGAGGCAGTGTGGCTTTACACGGTCTTAAGATTTTCCCGGGTGTTGTTGATAATGACTTTAAAGGTGAAACCTCTAGACATGTTATTGCACACCTGCTCCACTATTTCTCCATTTTGGGGATCCCAAAACGTATTAAAACTGATAATGGCCCATGCTACACTGCAAAAGCCTTCAAAAATGTTTGCTCTACCCTGTCCATTCACCACACCACGAGCATCCCTTATAATCCTCAAGGACAAGGCATAGTTGAGCGTGCCCATCTTTCGTTAAAAACCACCATCCAAAAGATTTTACATGGTTCCTGGTACCCCTCTAAAGGTAACCCCCGCAACACGCTAAACCATGCTCTGTTCATCCTCAATTTCTTGAGGCTTGACGCTCGGGCGAAAAGTGCGGCCGATCGTTTCTGGCATATGGAAACGCAAAATCATTTAGCAATGGTAAAATGGAAGGACCCTTTGGACAATACTTGGTACGGCCCTGACCCAGTTCTGATCTGGGAAGGGGATCTGTTTGTGTCTTCTCACAGACTCATGATGCAGCCCAATGGTTGCCTGAACGGCTTGTCAGACAAATTGATCACAAGCACCAACCCAGGGACACTCAACCTCCCTGAGGTATCTTTTACTTTTGATTTGTTACAGTATGGTGACCGCTTCCTGGCTCATCCTCTGTGCTGAGGGGCTACTTTTCTCCTCGGCCTTCGCCGGCTTCGGAGACACAGGCCAACTGATGTCCTTGACTAAAGCACTGTACAGAGAAATGCTGTTTTTACGCCAACAAATCAGGAATCGTCCACAATAAAATCCGACAGTTACAAGATGACCTGGAAAGAAGACGCCAGGAACTAGCTGAAAATCCACTCTGGACTGGTCTCAATGGACTCTTACCCTACCTTCTTCCCCTCATGGGTCCCCTATTAACCCTTTTGATATTGGTTGTGGTGGGTCCTTACATTTTTAACAAAATAATCACCTTTGTAAGACAACAGATTCAGGCCCTTCAGGCAAAACCCATTCAGGTACATTACCATAAGTTGGAGATGAGACATAAGGGAGGCTCTTACTCAGACCTATGCTCAGTCTGAAGAAATAAGACCCCCTTCCCCTGTGCGATGGACTGGTCAGCCAATGACGGGTAAGATCGGGGGCAGATTCAAAAGGATTGAGGTGCTAAATCGCCACACATCTGTGACTCCCCACGACCTAAGACAGGCGCAGTCCCCGAGGGGTTTTTGTCTTTTTGCTCTCTCATTAGAATTAATAGAAAAGGAGGATCTGTCGGGGCCCAGACCTGGGGCCCAGACCTGAACATCCGGGTTCTTGCCTGAAGCAGGTACTGAATGTTAGCTCCAGTGAAGGTTTCAAGTTTCCTATTGTGATGACTCACCCCTTCCCCCTGCTTGCTCCTTGTGGCTTGATTCCATTGGTGGTCTGTCCTTGTTCGAGATAACGAGAGACCTCCTCCTCTGAACCCTATATAACATTGTACACATTCCTATATATATTGTACAAACTGTGTCGCGGCACGAGGCCAAAGGAAACTCGCTAAAAGGGCCCCATGATCTTGCCAAGGCCTGGGAAGTGCTGTCCCCTGACACCATCCCTGGTACCCAGGGGAACGTCTCCCAGGACATCACCACGATGGTCTCCGTCTTTCCAGTAGCAAGAGTCACATTCCCAGGATGACCGACCCACAAGCACTCCCCGATAGAAGCAGGTGGCCCAAGGAGACAGAGCCCCTCGGGGGCCCCCGCCATCCTCACAGGGCCGCGGGCGCTGGCCGGGACAGACAGGAGTCCACTCAGTGTCCACCACAGGCCCCCGGGAGGCACCTGCAGCCGGAAGGGCTGGGTGTGTCCACAACCACCTGCACAGGGGTGAGGGGCAGTGATTGATGGGAGGGAAGACCTGCTGGGTCACGTGACCCCGGGGACAGCATAAAAGGCAGGCCTGGGACCACACCTGCCTAGTCCCACCTGCTCCGGCCTCCAGGACGCTGCCCACCGACAGTGCACCTGGTCCAGCCCCACCCGAGCATCTCCTGACCCACGGAGCAGCCCCGCGGCCTCAGGTGAGTTCCCCCTCTCAGGGGTCCTCTGATGGCGCAGCCAGTGATAGAGGGGTGAGGGGTGTTTTCAGTGGGGGCAGGAGGGGTTTACCCACAAGCACTGTGCCCCGCGGCTGAGTCAGCCTTGCCAGGGGACCCTCCTGGCTCCCTGGCACAGACTCCAAGGGGGTTGTGGGGTGGCAGGGCTTGCTGTGCTGCCGCCTGGGCTGGGCTCCCACTCACGGGCACCTGTGCACCGAGATGGTTGGAACGGGGCATTGGAGGTCGGTGGTGAGTCCTGGGTCGGGGTGTGCAGGGGGAGGGGCTGTGAGGGCCCCCAGGGTGGGCAGGAGAGGCCCTGAGGTAAGTCCTGTGGCCCCCGGTGTCCGGGACTCACCCCAGGCAGAGGCTGTGGCGGAGGAGGCGGGAGCTCCTGAGCCCACTGACACTTGCCTTGTCTCTTGTCCAGGTCTCCCACCGTCGGGCCCGGGGACAGCGGGATGAAGCTCCAGGCGGCCCGTCCGATGGCGGGAAGGCCCAGCCCAGCTGGGGTCCTCCGCCCGGTGAGCACCCAGAGAGGGATGGCCCCGCGGGCAGGACCCGGGGAGCAGACAGCACCCCCAACAGTGGAGGAGGATCCTCGGGTAAGTTCAGGACCTTGTCGGGCCCACCAGGTCGAGCACAGGGCTGGCGCCCCTCATGCTGTCTGCACAGCTCAGGCCCCCCCGCCCCAGCACCGCCAGGTGCTCCAGGGCGGGCCCCGCACCCCCAGTCAGCTCCTCCCCCTGTCCCTGCAACTGCAGCCCCCGCTCGCCCCGGTGCCCAGTGCGGTGAGCCACCTGCGCCCTCCCTTCTCCTCCAGCCCCTCCCTTAGACCCTGGGGGAGGCCCCCACTCTGCCTCTCCTGCCCCCCACAGCCCCCTCCCCGATCCCTGCCCCTGCATGTGACTGTGAGGCCCTGACCCCGTGTCCCTCCTCCCCGCAGGTGAAGTGCAAGGACTGCGGAGCCTTTGGGCACAAGGCCGCCAGCCCCAGGTGCCCCATCAGGTGCTGGCAGGGGGCCCTGGCGCCCCAGGCTTTGGGCTCCCTGCAAGGCAAGGAGAACCAGAACCCGTGGTACGGGCACCTGACACGGAAGCCCCAGACTGGCAGCCGGACCGTGCGGGAGGTTGCACGGGCACTGAGGTAGGTACCTGCGGGCAGCTAGAGGGTCCCCCAGCTCACGGTCAAGGTCACTGTGACCTACCCCTCCCCTGTGGGCACAGCCAGGCCCGGGCCAGCACAGGTGGAGGGGGCAGCGCCACAGGCCGGGATCCTCCGGGCTCCATGCTGAGGGGCCCCTGATCTCCTGGGGGCCCACGCGGGTGAGGGGGGCAAAGGGCACCTGCACCTGTGGACAGCACGGGGGGGGTTCAGGGGTTCCAACGGGAGTCCGTGGGCGCCCAGCAGTGGGGAGAAGCTCCAAGGTGGGAGGACAGTGGTGGTGGCCAGGGCCTTCCTGACCATCCCGGGAGCGGGGGGATGGAGGGGGGACACTGCCCACACCCTCTTGGGCTCAGAAATCTCTGCTTAATGGCGTTTCTCCCCACAGGCAGGAGCAGCAGCGGGGCGCCCTCCCGCAGAAGCCTCCCAGGAGCACCCCAGGCCCGGCGCAGGGCGGGCGGGCAGCCGCAGCCCGCTGGGACGACGCGCGGGTGAGTGTCCCTGCTCCCGGGCCACCCCTACGCCGGGGCCGCTGTGGTTCCCTCGCCGCGCGCTGCGCTGCTGACCGGAGCGCGGGGGAGCTCACGTCCCTCTCCCTCGTGTCCCCACAGCACCCGAGCCGGCCCCTGCCTGTCCACTCCACCCAGAAGCGCGGCCCGGACCTGCCCTGGGGACGGCCGCCCTCGAGCTCGCAGAAGACACGCAGCGGCGTCCAGGGGTGTCCCAGCGGCCGGCCCGCCCCGGGGGGCTTCTCACCCGCCGCCCTGAGGGAGATGCAGGTCGGGGCCCCCTCCCCTGGGCCCACGTCTCTGGACACACCGCGGGGTGTCGCTCAGCATCAGGCCCTGGCTCCCGGCCCCCACCCCTGGACACACCCCAATCTTCTCGAGGTCGAGGTCCCCTCAGGCTCCGACCCTCAGCCTGCCCTGAAGTGGGGGCCCCAGGGCTCCTCCGTCAGCCCCAAGGCCCCAGGCAAGAGAGCCGCCCCCAGTCCTGCTCCACAGAAGCCCCCGAAGAAAGCCCGGCTGGGCCCGGCCCAGCACCCCCAGGAGGACAGTGAGGGCGCAGACGTGGGGCCTCAGCCAACCCTGCCTCCCCCACCAGGCCTCCCGGAACATGGGTCCTGCACAGCCCCGCTGGCCACCCAGGGGGCCCCGGCCCCCAGCGCTGAGCCCCCGCGCCCTGCCCACGGCCCCGAGCGCCCAGACTCCTGGCCCTGCAGCCCGCCGCACCCCGCCCTCACCTTGGTCCTCAGCAGACGGCAGCACGGCCAGTGGAGCTGCAGGTTCAAGGCCGCCTGCCCCCCGCCCCCTCCACCGCAAGGCACCCCCACCCGCTCCAGCCCCGAGAGCGCCGCCCCGCCTGCCCCGCGCAGCGTCCTCCACGAGGATCTCCTGGTGTCTTCCTCCTCTGAGGACAGCGATGGGGACTGAGACTCTCTGGCCGCGGACCCTGGCCCGCAGGCGCCCCGAGGATGCCCCATGACAGGCGGGGACCCAGGGACGCCACAGCTCGCTGCCCCGCACCCTCGTGGGTGGGTTTACTGCAGACTCTGCTCACCCGCCGCGAGCGCGAGGCTCCTGTCTGCGGCCTGGGATGGGGGCTCCCTGTGCCTTTGGCTCTTCCTGGAGCGCAGCCGTCGGGGGCCTGCGCCCCAGTCTCGTCTATTAATAAAGTGCCCTGAAACGCACGCGGGTTCGCGTCTCTCTTCTCCGCGGGGCACATCGCGCAGCGCCCCCGTTCCCTCCCGCACAGCTCCCCGTGGAGACCCTTAAGAGTCTGGGCCCAAAACGGCCCCCGGCAGGCCCTCATTCCGGCAGCCAGAGGACCCCAGGCCCCCGCGGGGTCTCCCCCTTCTGACGCCGTCTGTGCGTGTCCGAGGCCAAGGACCCGGCCATCCTGGGGGGGCCCCGTGGGAATCGCTCTCCTGGAGGAGCTGCCACCGCAGGGCGGGTGGGGGTGGGGAGCACCAGGGACGCTGAAGGGCGGCCTCGGCGCAGGACCCTTGACACCTTTCTGGGGGCGTGGTCACCCCAACTCTGCACCTGGGCAGGGACCCCGAGGGGGAGGAGCACTGGGCCTGAGTGCCCTGGGCTTGGGCGAGGGAGGGTCTCTCTGGCTTCCCTGTGGGGTGAAGCAGAATCGGGTCCAGCCTGGGCTTCACTGTGTGAATCTGGGGGAGTCCCTGGGGTGGGCCCAGGGCGTGCGGAGGGCGCCCTGCCCCTGCCCCCCACCCCGCGCTGACATGTGGCCGGGGTGGTGGTGGCCGAGGGATCGTCGGGCACCTGCCCCCGCTTGTTTTGACCCGAACACGAATCAGTTTCCTGCTCTTTGTAAAGTCTTTGAAAGTGAAATTTGTGTCGGGCTTTACCTTCCACGCGTCGCGAGTGCGTTGGCACACATCCCCCCACACTCACTCATTTGCACACAAGAGTGTGTTACTGAGAGTGAAGAGGAGCTGGTGAGACACCGTCTTATTAGAGTCCAGCCCCCAGCAGGAGGCTGCCCGGTGCTGGCCGCCCCAGGCTGGGCAGGGGAAGGACAGGGCGGCTCCCGCGGCCGCGGCTCCAGCGCTCTGGAGGCCCGGGGGCAGCCAGCCCCCTGAGGGAGCCCCAGCGCACGCCCGGGAATCCTCGGGGTCTGTCTCCCCCGCTGTCACGGGGTCCCCGTGGCTCAGGACGTCGGGGTTGAGGAGCCGGGGTGGGAGGGAAGGGGCGGGACGCCAGCCGGGCGCAGCCATCTCGCGGCTGCAGCAGGACAGCCCGGCGCCAGCCAGGCCCTCTCCCAGCTCCGGGCCGGGCTAGTGAGGACACAGCGCCCCCCTTCCCCAGGGCCCCCCTTTTCGTCGGCACGTCATGCCCAGGACCTGTCATAGCGACTGGCCGCCTCCCTCGCATACCACCCCCGCAGCACAGGGTGCGATGGAAGAGGAAAGTCAGGGGACACACCTGGGCCACCCAACGCTGCCCCATCCCCAGCGACCCCCCTCCTGGGACGGGCCGGGGTTGATCCAAATACCTGCAGGCCCGGCCCGCGCCTCCTTTATAGCCCCTGGCCCCGCTCGCCCTGAAGCCCCCGACCCCCCCTTCCTGGCTCACCAGCCTGCTGGGCAGCGCTGGGCGTGGCCCCTCCGGGCTGGCATCTCCAGGGGAGTCTGGCGCCGGGTGACCCTCTCCGTGGGCACGCACGACCCCCCAGCCCTAGGCTCCAGGGCGCCCTGAGAAAGCGCGGTGGGGCTTGGGCTGACCTCTGTCTTCTCCTCCCGACGGTCATGAGGCGCCTGCTGGGACGGGCGCACCCGGGGGCACCCCGGAGCCCCCGGGTGAGGGGGACACGCTCCGGATTCCTGAGCGCGCGCGGGTCTAGGGGTGGGGGCTGCAGTGGGGCTGGGCAGAGCCGACGCTGCTTCTACCAAGGGAAGCCCGAGAGGACGCGGGGCCAGGGCCAGATTTCAGGGAGTTCGGGTCTTTCATTTTCTGAAGCCTAGAGAGATCAAAGTGACCCACTGCCAGGGGTGCGGACCCAAGGGCTGCCTGCCCACCCACTTCCTTCCTGCCAGCGCCCACGGGGGTACAGCCCGGGCCACAGCGCCCCCCTAACCCGAGCCCTCCACAGAATGGCGGCAGCCCAGCCCCCCCACATCCCCCCAGCCACATCCTGGTTCTGAGGGCAATATCCCGGGGGCCACCCCGGAAGCAGGTGCCAGAGGTCATGCCCTGGGGCCTCTCCAGGGAGCGCTGTGCCTCCCTCCCTCAATCACTGCCCCTCACCCCTGGGGCGGGGGTTGTGGCTCCAGGTGTCCCTGGGCCATGTGGCCACACCCAGCACCTCCGGCTGCAGGGGCCTCCCGGGGCCCGCGGTGGACACTGAGTGGATCCTGTCTGTCCCGGCCAGCGCCCGCCCCACTGTGAGGATGGCGGGTCCCGAGTGCCTCTGTCTCCCCAACACCCGTTCTGCATCTTCCCACCTCGCAGGCCCAGGCCAGGCCCTCGGCTCCGCGTCTGGACCTCCTGGGACCCGATCAGAGAAACCTCGTCACGACTGTCTTGAGTGTGCAGCTTCCCTTGAAGATATTTTTTAATCCCGAATCCTTGGGAATGAATGATGTAGCCGCCTGTGTCCATCCCACGGGGTGCTCCTGAGTGCAGCGGGGCCTCCTGCGAGCTCCCCGAGAGTCTGCTCCTGCCCTTTGCGCCCTGGCCAGAGGAGTCACCCCAGCCCCACATGTGTCCGGAGCCAACTCCGGGCTTCTCTGACTCTCTCCTGTCCCTGCCAGCTCGTGCTGATGCTGCTCTGACATGCGGGGACAGGTGGGGTGACGCCAGTGGAGGGTCCAAGCCGCAATTTGTCGTCCCCAGCCCTATTCGGTCCCGAGCCCAGGACGCTGAGGGGGTCGGAAGGGGCCTGATGACTGTCCCTGTCCAGCCGTGGGCAGCTGGGGCGCTGAATGCCTCATCAGACTGCACCTGTGCCAGGCCCGGCCCCGTAGACTGGAGGCGGGGGGGTGGGGGGGTCAGGGGGGGGGTTCACCCAGCGCCGGACTCCCCGGGGAGCTGCTGGCCCGGAGCGGACACGCCCAGCGGTGCCCAGCAGGCCGGTGACCGGTGGGGGTCGGGGGCGGGGCCTCGTCGTGGGGCGGGGCCAGGGGCTATAAAAGGGGCCCGGGCCGGGCCTGCAGGTCATTCGGAGCCAGCGGTCCTGACGCGCGCATCGTGCAGCGGCTCTTCCTGACCCCGGCAGGGTAGACTCCGGACCTCGCCGCGACTCGGAGCTTCGGCCTCAGGACTGGACGCGCTCGCAGCCTCTGGACCAGGTGCGGGGACCCGGGAGGGCTGACCTGCCTCCCCTCCAAGAAGCCGCTCGTCCCTCCGGCCAGGGGCGCGCGGCATGGCCCCGGGGCCTGCGGAGACGACAGGCTGCCAGGGCCGCCTCGGGCGCCGGCTGGGGCCCGGCCAGGTGGGGGCCGGTCTGCGCAACCTGGGGAACACCTGCTACGCCAACGCGGCCCTGCAGTGCCTGACCTACACGCCCCCGCTGGCCGGCTACCTGCTGTCCCGGCCGCGCGCGCCCTCCTGCCCCCGGCGGCTGTCCTGCACGCTCTGCGCCATGCGGGCGCACGTCTCCCGCGCCCTCCTGCACCCCGGGGAGGTGGTGTCGCCCGTGAAGGAGCTGCTCGCCGGCTTCCATGCCTGGCGCCAGGAAGATGCCCACGAGTTCCTGATGGCCACCGTGGGCGCCATGCAGGGCGGGTGTGTGAGCGAGCTGGCGGCCGCGCACCCACAGCCCCAGGACAGCACCCTGGTGCGGCGGCTCTTCGGGGGCTACTTGTGGTCCCAGATCCAGTGCGTGCGCTGCTGCGGAGTCTCCACCACGCTGGAGCCCTACCTGGACATCGCCCTGGACATCCAGGCCGCCGACAGCGTGGAGCAGGCTCTGCAGGACTTGGTGAAGCCGGAAAGCCTGGACGGGCCCGACGCGTACCACTGCGCTGCCTGTGGCGACAGGGGGCCCGCCGCCAAGACGCTGGCTCTGCACGCCCCTCCCCAGGTCCTCATTCTCATGCTCAAGCGCTTCGGCGGCCCCACAGGCGGCAAGGTGGCCAAGCCCGTGCGCTACCCACAGCGCCTGGACCTGCAGGCCGTGCTGTCCGAGAAGAAGGCGGGGGCCCTGGAGTACGAACTCTATGCGGTGCTTGTCCACGCAGGCTGGGGGTGTCACCAGGGACACTACTTCTGCTACGTGAGGCCTGGGAAGGACCGGTGGTATCGCATGGACGACTCTCATGTCACCTCCTGCAATGTCTCCTCTGCCCTGAGCCAACAGGCCTACGTGCTCTTCTACATCCAGAAGAAGGAACTGGACAGGGCCAGCGAGCAGGACTCACCTGGTGGGCCACCCCCAACGCTGACCACCACAGGTGTGGACCTGCTCCCTGAGGCCCATCGGGAGCCTGTGTGAGACAGGCCTCCTGCGGTCCCCGAGCCCCAGGAGCCTGCGCGAGAGACCCCGACCCGGCCGGTCACCTTGGACCAGTGGAGAAAGCATCAGGAGCACGAGCGACCCAAGCCTGCCCTCAAGCTCAGGGAGGTGGACCGTGCCCTGCCCGCCGACGCGGTCGTGATCCACCGGCCCAGGCAGCCCGCGGGGTCCAGAGCGGGTCCTGCCCAGCGCGACACTGGCCAGCCTCAGCTTTCAGCCTGGGCACATGCTGCTCAAGGGCCAGCCCCCATGGGCAGTGCCCCTGGCATGGGAGGAAGAACCAGAGCCACCAAGGGGAAGAACAGGAAGGCCCAGAGGGTCCTGCTTGCCTTCTAGACACCGACTCCCATCTCTGGTCGTCCAGGCCAATGTGACAAAGGCACATGAACACCCAGCATCCTGCGTGTCCCACGGGAGACCCACCCCGCCAGAGCCACCCAAACCCAGTGCTCCTCACCCTCAGCACCTTGGACAGGACCCCGGATTGCTCCTTCCCCTGCCCAGCAGCAATGGGATTCCCAAGCGCTCCCCAGCTCCGTGTGGGCCAGGTGCAGGAGCCCAATGGAATCCCACTCCTGGCATGGTGTTCCCTAGTTTTGGTCGCACCTGATCCTCCAACTGTGGCGGGGGAAGAAAGGGCAGAGCCCCGATTGGGCGCAGGTGGCCCACACAGCACACTCAGCCTTGTCCTAGGATGAGTTTTACTGCAAAGCTACTCAGCTGTCCCCAATGGAAACCTGTTCTGCATCCAACGAGTCGCTCTCCCGCAGCGTGGAGTACAAGGCGGGAGCACGAGAGCCTCCCAGCGGCGTGACGGACACCTGGACCTAGCAAGTTGGGCGTGCCCCCGGGCAGGAGGCAGCGCGCTCCATCCTGGAAGGACCTGAGCCTCAGGAGCCAGTGCATGGAGTCACGATTGAGTGCCTTCTCCTGCGCCTGTTCTCTGTGAACTCACAACACTGTTTAATGTAGCATGTACGTTGCTTTCAATGAACAGTTTGTGTCCAAAACGATACGGTACAGCTGAGGACCCCCAAGGGGCACAAAGCATTTCTACCTTCTGAACCTTCTGAGAAGACTTGTTGAGAGAGAGATCCATAGTGGTTCCTGAAGGCAGCGTGGGAGTTCAGTTCCTGATAGAATTTAGTCTGCTTAGAGATGCCAGAGCAGAGTGGGTGGTGGGGTGAGGATGAGAAACATCAGGGCTCCCTGAAGCAAGGCCCCAGGGTATGACTAGTGGTAGTTGTGTCCCTTTCCTGCAGGGATCACACACCCTCAGCACTTCCGATGGGGTCACCCTTGGGGGTGGGGCACCTGCCTGCCATGTTTTCCGGGAGTGGCGTTCTTGGCATACTTCTAAGTTCTCTGATAGCAGGCATTGCCTGTAGCCCCTCGTTTTCTCTGAAGAAGGGAATGTGGGTGGTGGGAGGGCTATCTAGGACTAGATGGAGGGGTTGAATCCTGCGATAAAATTAACCTAGTGAATTCTGGCAAGAGGGAAAATGATTTTGAGTGATTTGGGAAAGTTACCTTATCCTTCCCAAAAGATGAATAAAGATCAAATGTACCATACGGACATGTGTGTGCCCATTGTTTTTTTAATTAGAATGTGTTTATCATTTGTTGCAGATGCTTTTGCACACTACTAAGACATATAATTTTTGTGATGATATTTGTCAAGGTAAAAGTTCTGAGTAGTGTCATGAGGATCGGGAGCTGAAGATGGGGTGTCCTTCGTGACTAGAATGTCCGTACCTTTGTCCCTAGTGGGCACCTGTTTGGGTTTTGCTGCTTTCATTCTGCAGAAATCGATGATCAAGGCCATGGGTGCTCCATTCTGGGGACCAACAGTCATTAGAAAAGCGGGGGAAGTGATCAGATCATTGTTGGGCCATAGCCAAAGCCTGCACTCGGGGCCCAGCTGTGGGCTGCTGCTCCCTTCCACGCCGGGCCTCGTAATTCTGGAGTGAGACACCGTCTCTCCCACACATACTTATTTACTTTGCTCATTTATATCAGACAAAAAGTTTCAGAATTAAAGCACAGTTGCTTATGCTGTCTTTCAACAGGAAATCTGATGGGGCCTCCCCCGCTGCGAAGCCGGCAGCCTCTGCAAAGCAGGTTAGTTTTCCTTCCTCAGGCGGGGGTCGAGGGGGGTTCCCACAAAACAAACAAATAAAAACAAATGTAGAAAAACAAACAAGGGAAAACAAACATAGACAAACAAAAACACAAACAAAAACTAACAAAACTAATAAAAACTAACAAAAACAAACTAATGAAAACAAACAATCAAAAACAAACAGAAACAAACAAACACAAACACTCACAAAAACAAGCAAAACCAAAAACAAAAACAAACGCTAACAAAAATTAACAAAAACAAACACTAACAAAAACAAACAGAAACTAACAAAAACTAAAAAACAAACACAAACAAAAACAAACACAAACAAACAGAATAAAAACACACAAACACTCACAAAAACAAGCAAAAACAAAAACTAACAAAAACTAGCGTAAACAAACAAATCAAACAAAAACAAACACAAACAAAAACAAACAAACAAAACAAACACAAACAACAAAAACAAACCAACAAAAACAAATGGGCACACCAGGGTATTTCCACGGAGGGTGCCTTGATCAGCCTCTTTTAAAAAGCTCCTGGGCGATGAATGGGCACCCGGAGGGCCCCCAGGTACGGGGGAGGGGAGGGACCAGGGCCCACGGGAGGCGGGGTGCAGGGGGGAAGGAAGAAATAGAACGCTACATAAATGAACCCCCCCAAAGGTTCACAGACCTGAACACAATTGTTGATGGGAAGCAGACAGCAATTTGGCTTTAAAATCTTGTTTCAAATTCAGAAAGCCCGGTAGGCAACTGAAGCCACAGGCACATCCCGGGGATTCCCGGCCAGGAAAGCCTGGTGCGAACTGTCAGCGCCTGATCATTATCAGCTGTTGCCAATTAAACTGAGAGGTTCGCTTCTTACTGTCCGTTTCCCTGGGGGCAGGAACACAGAAGGGGGATCTACCTTCTCTTGAAAGAAGTGCCCCTTGCCCGCAGCCATCTGGGGCCTCTGGTCCACCACAGTGGCCTCGTAGCCACGCCAAGAATGAAGTACTCAGCTCATTTCCACCTTAGAGTTGAATAAACTGAGTCACAAAAAGACTGAGTAACATCTCCTGGACTGTGACGGTGGAAATGAGAACCCATGAGGTGTGTCTCCAGGGTCTGAACTTATTTGTTCCCTGAGCCCTTCTTCACACTTCTCTTGTCTCTGCCTCTCCAGCCAAGATACCAGAATGTTGAATTTTAGTTCCTCCTCCTCACATGACTGTTTCCACCCTCGCTGCACCATAGAATCGCTTGGGGGGCGGGGGGGTTGAAAACAGTGAGGTATCACTGGGGGGCAAGACTGTGTTCACTCACAGGGCCTCTGGGTGTGAGTGGGGACGGTGGCAGTTGGGGAGAGCACACGCCAGCTGAGTTCTCTCTTGGAAGCATTTCCCCTTGAGGCTTGAGTTCAGTTTTTAGGTTTCATCAAAGGGAATACATGTGCAATTCCTTTGTGAGAACTTTCATTCTGCAGTACGTTGCGGGCTTCTGTGGTGTGAGATAGCTTAGGGGGTTCAGCTTGCCTGAGTGCTCTCGGCAGAGCTGCTGTGGAAGGAGAAAGCACTGGCGGGGAGCTGACTGGGTGCGGAGCTCAGGACTCACCCAGTCAAGGTACTGGATGTGGTCATGGGATGATGAACTCCTGGCCCCACTTAGCCCAACTCAGAGGCTTCATGGAGAATTTCAAGGAGTGTTCTGTGGCCTTGAAGTGCTGAGCTACCCGTGCCTCTGGTCTGTAACCGTCCCCACAGAGACGGGGCTGGCGCTGACGCAGTGGTGGACATCAGTGTCATTGGCACTTCCCCCCCATGACCTCGCCAAGCCAGGGCAACGGCACACTGGAGCAACCAAGCACGGGGTGAGGGATCTTGTGTCACCCGCAGGCCGCGGACGGAGCGCACTATGTCAGTGAGGAGAGAGGATGCGTGGGGATGAGCTGTGTGGAAGGAGCTGCTGGGAGAGACTCTGAGTTGGGCTAAAACTTCAGCCCACGTGCCGCGGAGCCCAGACCTAAACAGGTGTCTACAGCTGCATAAGGACAAGCAGAACTTCAGCTCACCCGACTTTCTTAGCAACATGGTTTACTCACATCTTTACAAATCTATTGCAAACTTTAATTTCTTACAAAAATTTGCATACTCCAAGCATCAGTTCAGTATTCCCAGACCATTTGACTACCTTGGCGACGTCACCCTTTCCCTGTAAAATTATGGTTATTCTTAATTATTTCTAACTTGCATATTAAAAGATTCTGAGAGTATTTTTCTCCTAGATTTCGTTATCTGATGTAAAATCTAGCTAAAGTTTTCTCAACTTTGGTTTTTGGACTACCGTTTCCTTGGTTTGAGAAACTTCTTTAGTGACACTGAGTGCTCTGTACAATCTGACTCCTCCTATGTGCCACAGAATGGCTCTGGGAATAAGGGTTCTGTTGGCTTTTAATTGAATCGCTTCTGTGTGAATTGCCTGTTAATCCTCAAGCACATTCATCGCTCACATCCTGGGTTAGCAGTGACTCGTTCACTCAGCTTTGTTGTACATACGTGACTGGTGCTTGGCTGAATATTTGTTCACATGGATGACACTCCCAGGCGGTCTGACCTGTGTCAATCCTCTAGTACATTTCAAACGTACAACTGCTGCTGAAGACAACCTCGTTCTTTCTATGTACAGTAGGAGTTCTCTCAGGTCATCGAAGGTCAGGCCAATGACTGAAGGTTTTGATGTCATACGTGTTTATTCACGGCCACATACATGTGCATATGTCAAGTTAGGAAGACTAGAGGATCTTCCACATCAGTTGCAGTATCCCTTCAGTGTATGAGTCTTCTGGTGTGTTTCAACATTAAAGCTATGGTTGCCGTCTCTTAAATATAATGAATCATCATTGTATGTCATCTCAGGTCAGAATATTCACTAAAAGCACTCATGTTCTCTCCACTGTGGATTCCCTCATGTCGTCTAAGGGTAGAACACTGACTGAAGGATTTCCCACATTGATGACATTCATATGGTTTCCCTCCAGTGTGAGTTCCCCCGTGTCGTCGAAGGGCAGAACACTTACTGAAGGCTTTCCCACACAGGTGACATCCACACGGTTGTTCTCCAGTGTGCGTTCTTCCATGCTGCCTGAGGTTAGAGGACTGACTGAAGGCTTTCCCGCACAGGGGACATTCATACGGTTTCTCTCCAGTGTGAGTCAGATTGTGCTTTCTAAGGTCAGAGCTTTGAATGAAGGCATTCCCACAGATGCGGCATTCCTAAGGTTTCTCTCCAGCGTGAGTCATCTCGTGCCGTCTCAGACTGGAGCAGGTACTGAAGGAATTCCCGCACAGATGGCATTCACAGGCTTTACCTTGACTGGGAATGTGCTTATGCTGATGAAGGCATGGCCGGCCACCAAGGGATTTCCGACACTGCTTGCTGATACAGGGTTTCTTTTCTGTGGGAGCCGATAAATGTTCATTCAGTGTGGAGCACTATGGGGAATCTCCCATACTGTTACATTCAGAGGGAATCTGCTTTTGGGAAGGAGAGGAAAGGCTATTAATGGTTTTCCATATACATCCATACATTCATTATTTTATATATATATATATATATATATAATCATTTAGTGATGCCCTTCAATTAAAATCATTCCAGTGTTAATTCTTAACGAGTTGCATTTCCCTCCTGCACACGTTTTTGCAGCATCCTAACTGCAGCTTGTAGACTGATTTTGAAGGCGTCATTGTGTTTCAAAGAATAGGCAAAGGGGCCTCCCCAGTGGCCCAGCGGTTGAGCGCTGGGTTGCGAAGCTGCCCTTAGCCTCTGCTGCGCCGGTTCCATCCCCGGCTGCTCCCCGGCCACCGGAGGAGGGTCCCACATGGCGCGCAGACCTCTCCTGCCGCCCGCTGCTCCCCTCAGCAGTGTCCTTCGGTCCTTCTGCCTGCTCTGCTCCCCGCTCTGGCTCTGGTGGATTCTCTCACCCTCCTGCGCTTCTGACTGTACCAATGCTTGTATAAATAAATAAATAAATCTTTAAAGAAAAAAAACTAGGCAAAGACTAGGCATAGGAACAGTGTGTAGTTTTCCATATTTTTTTAATATCTCGGGTTATAATTTTGAGCTCATTAATTTTTTCACTAAACTCATACTATCCAAAACGTTTTGCTGAGAGTTAAATCTCAACTTAATGTACTTTAGGATAATAGATTCACTTATTAACATACTACTGCCATGTCTCTAATTTGAATGATTAGTGTCACTCCCCATGTGACTTACCATTGCCTTGATGGTAGATGCGTCCTTCCTGCTGATATGGACTCTCCTGGGTTCTAAAAAGGTCCCGGGGTTGGAACAAGACAAAACCTGCAGGCTGTGGATCTGCCCTGTAGATCTCAGACACTGTAGATCTGAGCATCTGGTCAGGAGGGCAGGGAAGGGCAGGCGATCGCCGGGGGTGGGGGGCGGGGGGACTTGGTGGCGCCCCCCCACCCCAGCAGGGCTGGTGGCAGAACAATGGGGAGGGGCATGGATGCTGCCCGCGCCTCCTCCCGCCCCTCCCCCAACTCCATTTCAGACCAGTGCATGGGAACAGGCTCGGCTCTCCTCAGCCCAGTCTGAGCTCCCTCTGGCCGGCACGGAGCAGGCTGCTGCCTGTTCCAAACGTGCAAACGCCAGCTTTTCTGACACACGCGGAGACGTTCCCATCGGCTCTGCAGAGCACGCTGATGGCCCAGCGTTTTCCTGTATCATCTCTGTGCCCCAAAGAGGCGCAGCACAGACGCCAGCACACGGGGCCTATCCTCCCAGGGAGCCAACGGCCGTCTCCCACGGGACTGTTCCCCGGGAGACGTGGAACATTGTCATCGACTGGAAAGATTTGTTCATTGGGATTAGGAAGCACATTGTCTCCTTCTGCTTCTATGCACCCCAGGCACGGCCATGGCAGGGGGCGGGGGTTCGGTTCTGCTCATTGAGGACAAGCGTGGGCACGGCCTGGCGCACTCAGGCCTCACTGCTCGGGTGACGTCTGCCCCGTCTCACTTCTAAATCCATCCCCTGTGTCAGGATCCCTGGGGGGTGGATGGTTGAGCTTGGCCCCAAGGACGTGATTTCGCCTTCCAGTAATGATTCACCAGCTGACTGAGGGCTCTGCTCTGCGCCCTCAGCCAGGGGAGCGATTCACAGGCAGCTGAAGTGTGTGTGGATGGACGGCCGCTGCGAGTCCGAGTGCTTTTCCTTTGAGGTGAAGGTCGGGGGCTGCAGAAGAGAATTTGTGCCGCTCTGCTGCAAAAGAAAGAGTAAAAATTGATGCTGAGCAGCAGTTATGGACATGAAGGCGCCATGGTGCCCCGGACTCGGCTCCACGCAGGCGCCTCCCTGCCGCGCCTCCAGCACCGCTTTCTGGGTTCTCTGACGCCGACTGTCCCCTTGGGAGGCCGTGAGCGTCCGCTGGCCTCTGCAGCCCCAGCACCTGGAATAAGGTGGAGGAAGTGGGTGACTCACAGATAAAACAGAGGAGATGGCGCGCTCGGCCTGGACCCACAGGTGCTGGGGCTACATCAGCCCGGCTCACACAGTTGCCTGGGCTTGGGGCCAAGATCCTGGTCTCTGGGGTAGCAGGACACCCAGTTTACTGCGCCTCAGGGCACCACCGCCCCACACTCCTCTCCGCAGTACAGGCAGGCGCGCTGAGTACACCGTTACCACCGAGCATCAGGTCCCACGAGGACACGGCCTGTGCTGTCACACTAACACTGCCAGGAGCCCGCTCACAGGCCAGGTCCCAACCCCCCAACCCACCTCCCCTGCACGCCCCCCCGCCCGGTCCCAGGCCAAGGAGATCACAGCTGTAACTGTGTAATGAGAGAAAGTCTCCATAACAGAGAAGAAGTGTTACTAACACAACACAACCAGAAGGACGCAAGGGTCGCCATGCCAACGGTCGGTGGGTGTGAGTCCTAATCATCCAAATTGCAGATCCGGCAATAAGGTGAGGTGCCTGCAGGAGTGTAATGGAGTTGGAATTAAGCACTTTCTGGGGAAAAGTTTGGTAGTTTGAAATCAGTGAATAAATTAAGCTCAAAATAAATGAGCTCAAGGCAAAACCTCCGTTCTAAAAATACAGTCAACTGCATCAACATTTCTCATGGTAGGAATCTAATATCTCAAAGGATAATACTTTCTGCCTGCAGGTGAGTGACCCAGTACGTGTGCAAGATGAGCCCTAGAGACTGTCACTCCCAGGTTGCTAGTGGACAAATGAAGGCAAGGACATAGGCTGGCAAACCACTAAGAGTCTTTTTTCTCTTCTCCCAAACAGCCACGTCTCACTCCAGAGGCTCCCGTTGGACACATTGACGTGGGTGACGAGTTTACTCACAGAGCTGAGTTCAATCAACGTGTTTTAATTCGCATGGGACAGAAGCCTCATATCACAACAGGGCATGGAAAATCACTCCACAAAGACCTTTCCTTTCATCCACACAAACAAATTCACACTAGAGGAAAATTACGTGAGTGCCACGAGTATGGGGAGCTCCTTCGTCCTTACCTTCACCTCAAGAAACACAAGACAACGCACACTCTCGGGGCCCAGACCTGGGGCCCAGACCTGAACATCCGGGTTCTTGCCTGAAGCAGGTACTGAATGTTAGCTCCAGTGAAGGTTTCAAGTTTCCTATTGTGATGACTGACCCCTTCCCCCTGATTGCTCCTGTGGCTTGTTTCCATTGGTGGTTTCTCCTTGTTCGAGATAACGAGAGACCTCCTCCTCTGAACCCTATATAACCTTGTACACATTCCTGAATAAATGAGAATGGCGATGATCCTGGCTTTGTCTCCACTCCTCACGTACCCCTGTCCCATACCAAGCCCCTGCTTCCACTCCCAGGTATCGTGTTGATTTGCCCGGCTGGCCCGGACATTTGGTGCCCAGCGTGTGGCCCGGGTACGAGGAAGAACTTACAGAGGGAGAAGACGCCCGAAAAGGAAGCTAGCTAGCTCAGGAGGAAGCCTTACCAACGTGGGACCCTGCTACTTCGTGGATAAGGTAAGCTCAGGTACAGCGTCTGAATCATGGGACAGGCAATAAGCCAGCATGAAATATATGTGAAGCAATTAAAAGAGGCACTTAGGACGCGAGGAGTCAGGGTCACAAAAAAGGATCTACTCCACTTTTTTGATTTTGTTCAAGACCTGTGTCCTTGGTTCCCTCAAAAGGGCACAATAAATCAAAAAAGATGGAAAAGGATGGGGGAAACAGAACAACTGCTTAGAAGTGCTTCCCCTGCACGGCAGGGGCCCCAGCCCCCAAAGATCACCTTGAGGACTTAATTCCGTTTCACAGTGATGCAGAGGACAATCCATCCAAAGAAGAACAAAAAGAACCCTTAGAGAAAAATGAAAGGCCTCTCCCGACCGGCCCAAAATAGAAAAGAAAAACAGAATTTATCATTCTTTGAGCAAGTTTACTTCTGTGGCTACAAACCCTCCTTGCTCCTCTGAAGTAGAGGATGGAGTTTTTCCACTGCCTAACTCGAAAAGCGAAATGAAAGTTGCTTTGCAACCTCACCCCACTATCGCAAAAGGGGAGGATCCTGAGGCGGGCGAAGCAGATTGGAGCAACCTCGAGGAGGAGGCCGCACGTTACAATCCCCACTCTCCTCCTTACTACACGGCTGCTGTTGCCTCTGCGCCCTCACAACTCGCTGACCCTAATCTCGACCTTAAAACCAAAATCGCCCACCTTGAGGAGCGCATGCGCCTACAGGCTCGTATCATAAACTTTCCCTTCAACTTCAATAGATCCGATTAACTTCTTCATCCACCTCAGATCCCGCTCCGCCATTACGGGGGAGCGGTGATGCTGAGGCCACTTCAAAGCCGCCGTTACGGGGCGGGCTTGAAGCCGACCTCACCTTAAAGCCGTTATGGGGCGGAGTTGACGCAGACTCCATTTTATCTCCTCCCCCCACGGCTCCCGCCACTCTGTCGGCTTTCCCACCTCCCAAAAAGCCCTTTTCCGAGGCTTCTGTCTTTCCTGTTATCGAAGCTCCAGATGTTCAAGGCCACCTCCACCGCTATCACCAGCCACATAATTTTCAACATTTAAAGGAATTAAAAACCGCTGTTATCCAGTATGGTGCTAGTGCCCCTTTCACTCTCACAATTCTTGATTCTATCGCAGAAGGTGGCTCACTCCCCTAGATTGGCAAACTTTAGTAAAGGCTGCCCTTGGCGGCGGAGATCATTTACTTTGGAGAACTGAATTTCAGGATCTCTGTAGGGACATGGCCCGAGAAAATAAAGGGGCTGGAAACCCATGGACTTTTGAAATGCTCACAGGCTCTGGGGATTTCGCTACGTCGGAAGCTCAACTTGTGGCTGATCCCGGCCTTTTTGCTCAAATCTCTTCTGCAGCCACCAGAGCATGGCGCAAACTTCCTGCCAAAAACAATACTGGAATCCCACTGATTGAAATAAGACAGGGTACTGGGGAGTCCTTCTCTGATTTTGTTGACCGTCTACAGATTGCAGCAGAGCGCTCCCTAGGCTCCACCGCTGCCACTGCTGACCTGGTGAAGCAGTTGGCTTTTGAACATGCCACTCTGGCTTGCCAAGCGGCTATCAGGCCCATGAAAAGACAGACCTCGGATGTTTCTGACTACATCCGCATTTGTGCTGACATTGACCCTTCATATCAACAGGGTTTGGCCATGGCGGCAGCATTTAGTGGTCAGACTGTGGCTAATTATATTAAGTCAAAAACAGATCCCTCGCGGAATTGTTACAAGTGTGGCAAACCTGGCCATTTTTCAAAGGCTTGTCCTTTGAACCCCGCACAAGCCCAGCAAAAGGTCCCTGGGCTGTGCCCCCGCTGTAAGCGCCGCAAACACTGGGCACGAGACTGTAGGTCAAAAACAGACACTCAGGGACAGCAATTCCCGTCCCAGTCGGGAAACGAGAAGAGGGGCCAGCCCCAGGCCCCGAAACAACCTCTTGGGGCAATCCCCTTAGTTCCAGCGACACCCACAAATCCTTTTCAAAACTCCGCAGAGCAACACCAGGAAGTGCAGGATTGGACCTCTGTGCCACCTCCAATACAATATTGACCCCTGATATGGGGCCCCAGGTCTTAAGGACAGGGGTTCATGGCCCTCTACCACAGGGTATGTTTGGCCTTATCATCGGCAGAGGCAGTGTGGCTTTACACGGTCTTAAGATTTTCCCGGGTGTTGTTGATAATGACTTTAAAGGTGAAACCTCTAGACATGTTATTGCACACCTGCTCCACTATTTCTCCATTTTGGGGATCCCAAAACGTATTAAAACTGATAATGGCCCATGCTACACTGCAAAAGCCTTCAAAAATGTTTGCTCTACCCTGTCCATTCACCACACCACGAGCATCCCTTATAATCCTCAAGGACAAGGCATAGTTGAGCGTGCCCATCTTTCGTTAAAAACCACCATCCAAAAGATTTTACATGGTTCCTGGTACCCCTCTAAAGGTAACCCCCGCAACACGCTAAACCATGCTCTGTTCATCCTCAATTTCTTGAGGCTTGACGCTCGGGCGAAAAGTGCGGCCGATCGTTTCTGGCATATGGAAACGCAAAATCATTTAGCAATGGTAAAATGGAAGGACCCTTTGGACAATACTTGGTACGGCCCTGACCCAGTTCTGATCTGGGAAGGGGATCTGTTTGTGTCTTCTCACAGACTCATGATGCAGCCCAATGGTTGCCTGAACGGCTTGTCAGACAAATTGATCACAAGCACCAACCCAGGGACACTCAACCTCCCTGAGGTATCTTTTACTTTTGATTTGTTACAGTATGGTGACCGCTTCCTGGCTCATCCTCTGTGCTGAGGGGCTACTTTTCTCCTCGGCCTTCGCCGGCTTCGGAGACACAGGCCAACTGATGTCCTTGACTAAAGCACTGTACAGAGAAATGCTGTTTTTACGCCAACAAATCAGGAATCGTCCACAATAAAATCCGACAGTTACAAGATGACCTGGAAAGAAGACGCCAGGAACTAGCTGAAAATCCACTCTGGACTGGTCTCAATGGACTCTTACCCTACCTTCTTCCCCTCATGGGTCCCCTATTAACCCTTTTGATATTGGTTGTGGTGGGTCCTTACATTTTTAACAAAATAATCACCTTTGTAAGACAACAGATTCAGGCCCTTCAGGCAAAACCCATTCAGGTACATTACCATAAGTTGGAGATGAGACATAAGGGAGGCTCTTACTCAGACCTATGCTCAGTCTGAAGAAATAAGACCCCCTTCCCCTGTGCGATGGACTGGTCAGCCAATGACGGGTAAGATCGGGGGCAGATTCAAAAGGATTGAGGTGCTAAATCGCCACACATCTGTGACTCCCCACGACCTAAGACAGGCGCAGTCCCCGAGGGGTTTTTGTCTTTTTGCTCTCTCATTAGAATTAATAGAAAAGGAGGATCTGTCGGGGCCCAGACCTGGGGCCCAGACCTGAACATCCGGGTTCTTGCCTGAAGCAGGTACTGAATGTTAGCTCCAGTGAAGGTTTCAAGTTTCCTATTGTGATGACTCACCCCTTCCCCCTGCTTGCTCCTTGTGGCTTGTTTCCATTGGTGGTCTGTCCTTGTTCGAGATAACGAGAGACCTCCTCCTCTGAACCCTATATAACATTGTACACATTCCTATATATATTGTACAAACTGTGTCGCGGCACGAGGCCAAAGGAAACTCGCTAAAAGGGCCCCATGATCTTGCCAAGGCCTGGGAAGTGCTGTCCCCTGACACCATCCCTGGTACCCAGGGGAACGTCTCCCAGGACATCACCACGATGGTCTCCGTCTTTCCAGTAGCAAGAGTCACATTCCCAGGATGACCGACCCACAAGCACTCCCCGATAGAAGCAGGTGGCCCAAGGAGACAGAGCCCCTCGGGGGCCCCCGCCATCCTCACAGGGCCGCGGGCGCTGGCCGGGACAGACAGGAGTCCACTCAGTGTCCACCACAGGCCCCCGGGAGGCACCTGCAGCCGGAAGGGCTGGGTGTGTCCACAACCACCTGCACAGGGGTGAGGGGCAGTGATTGATGGGAGGGAAGACCTGCTGGGTCACGTGACCCCGGGGACAGCATAAAAGGCAGGCCTGGGACCACACCTGCCTAGTCCCACCTGCTCCGGCCTCCAGGACGCTGCCCACCGACAGTGCACCTGGTCCAGCCCCACCCGAGCATCTCCTGACCCACGGAGCAGCCCCGCGGCCTCAGGTGAGTTCCCCATCTCAGGGGTCCTCTGATGGCGCAGCCAGTGATAGAGGGGTGAGGGGTGTTTTCAGTGGGGGCAGGAGGGGTTTACCCACAAGCACTGTGCCCCGCGGCTGAGTCAGCCTTGCCAGGGGACCCTCCTGGCTCCCTGGCACAGACTCCAAGGGGGTTGTGGGGTGGCAGGGCTTGCTGTGCTGCCGCCTGGGCTGGGCTCCCACTCACGGGCACCTGTGCACCGAGATGGTTGGAACGGGGCATTGGAGGTCGGTGGTGAGTCCTGGGTCGGGGTGTGCAGGGGGAGGGGCTGTGAGGGCCCCCAGGGTGGGCAGGAGAGGCCCTGAGGTAAGTCCTGTGGCCCCCGGTGTCCGGGACTCACCCCAGGCAGAGGCTGTGGCGGAGGAGGCGGGAGCTCCTGAGCCCACTGACACTTGCCTTGTCTCTTGTCCAGGTCTCCCACCGTCGGGCCCGGGGACAGCGGGATGAAGCTCCAGGCGGCCCGTCCGATGGCGGGAAGGCCCAGCCCAGCTGGGGTCCTCCGCCCGGTGAGCACCCAGAGAGGGATGGCCCCGCGGGCAGGACCCGGGGAGCAGACAGCACCCCCAACAGTGGAGGAGGATCCTCGGGTAAGTTCAGGACCTTGTCGGGCCCACCAGGTCGAGCACAGGGCTGGCGCCCCTCATGCTGTCTGCACAGCTCAGGCCCCCCCGCCCCAGCACCGCCAGGTGCTCCAGGGCGGGCCCCGCACCCCCAGTCAGCTCCTCCCCCTGTCCCTGCAACTGCAGCCCCCGCTCGCCCCGGTGCCCAGTGCGGTGAGCCACCTGCGCCCTCCCTTCTCCTCCAGCCCCTCCCTTAGACCCTGGGGGAGGCCCCCACTCTGCCTCTCCTGCCCCCCACAGCCCCCTCCCCGATCCCTGCCCCTGCATGTGACTGTGAGGCCCTGACCCCGTGTCCCTCCTCCCCGCAGGTGAAGTGCAAGGACTGCGGAGCCTTTGGGCACAAGGCCGCCAGCCCCAGGTGCCCCATCAGGTGCTGGCAGGGGGCCCTGGCGCCCCAGGCTTTGGGCTCCCTGCAAGGCAAGGAGAACCAGAACCCGTGGTACGGGCACCTGGCACCGAAGCCCCAGACTGGCAGCCGGACCGTGCGGGAGGTTGCACGGGCACTGAGGTAGGTACCTGCGGGCAGCTAGAGGGTCCCCCAGCTCACGGTCAAGGTCACTGTGACCTACCCCTCCCCTGTGGGCACAGCCAGGCCCGGGCCAGCACAGGTGGAGGGGGCAGCGCCACAGGCCGGGATCCTCCGGGCTCCATGCTGAGGGGCCCCTGATCTCCTGGGGGCCCACGCGGGTGAGGGGGGCAAAGGGCACCTGCACCTGTGGACAGCACGGGGGGGGTTCAGGGGTTCCAACGGGAGTCCGTGGGCGCCCAGCAGTGGGGAGAAGCTCCAAGGTGGGAGGACAGTGGTGGTGGCCAGGGCCTTCCTGACCATCCCGGGAGCGGGGGGATGGAGGGGGGACACTGCCCACACCCTCTTGGGCTCAGAAATCTCTGCTTAATGGCGTTTCTCCCCACAGGCAGGAGCAGCAGCGGGGCGCCCTCCCGCAGAAGCCTCCCAGGAGCACCCCAGGCCCGGCGCAGGGCGGGCGGGCAGCCGCAGCCCGCTGGGACGACGCGCGGGTGAGTGTCCCTGCTCCCGGGCCACCCCTACGCCGGGGCCGCTGTGGTTCCCTCGCCGCGCGCTGCGCTGCTGACCGGAGCGCGGGGGAGCTCACGTCCCTCTCCCTCGTGTCCCCACAGCACCCGAGCCGGCCCCTGCCTGTCCACTCCACCCAGAAGCGCGGCCCGGACCTGCCCTGGGGACGGCCGCCCTCGAGCTCGCAGAAGACACGCAGCGGCGTCCAGGGGTGTCCCAGCGGCCGGCCCGCCCCGGGGGGCTTCTCACCCGCCGCCCTGAGGGAGATGCAGGTCGGGGCCCCCTCCCCTGGGCCCACGTCTCTGGACACACCGCGGGGTGTCGCTCAGCATCAGGCCCTGGCTCCCGGCCCCCACCCCTGGACACACCCCAATCTTCTCGAGGTCGAGGTCCCCTCAGGCTCCGACCCTCAGCCTGCCCTGAAGTGGGGGCCCCAGGGCTCCTCCGTCAGCCCCAAGGCCCCAGGCAAGAGAGCCGCCCCCAGTCCTGCTCCACAGAAGCCCCCGAAGAAAGCCCGGCTGGGCCCGGCCCAGCACCCCCAGGAGGACAGTGAGGGCGCAGACGTGGGGCCTCAGCCAACCCTGCCTCCCCCACCAGGCCTCCCGGAACATGGGTCCTGCACAGCCCTGCTGGCCACCCAGGGGGCCCCGGCCCCCAGCGCTGAGCCCCCGCGCCCTGCCCACGGCCCCGAGCGCCCAGACTCCTGGCCCTGCAGCCCGCCGCACCCCGCCCTCACCTTGGTCCTCAGCAGACGGCAGCACGGCCAGTGGAGCTGCAGGTTCAAGGCCGCCTGCCCCCCGCCCCCTCCACCGCAAGGCACCCCCACCCGCTCCAGCCCCGAGAGCGCCGCCCCGCCTGCCCCGCGCAGCGTCCTCCACGAGGATCTCCTGGTGTCTTCCTCCTCTGAGGACAGCGATGGGGACTGAGACTCTCTGGCCGGGGACCCTGGCCCGCAGGCGCCCCGAGGATGCCCCATGACAGGCGGGGACCCAGGGACGCCACAGCTCGCTGCCCCGCACCCTCGTGGGTGGGTTTACTGCAGACTCTGCTCACCCGCCGCGAGCGCGAGGCTCCTGTCTGCGGCCTGGGATGGGGGCTCCCTGTGCCTTTGGCTCTTCCTGGAGCGCAGCCGTCGGGGGCCTGCGCCCCAGTCTCGTCTATTAATAAAGTGCCCTGAAACGCACGCGGGTTCGCGTCTCTCTTCTCCGCGGGGCACATCGCGCAGCGCCCCCGTTCCCTCCCGCACAGCTCCCCGTGGAGACCCTTAAGAGTCTGGGCCCAAAACGGCCCCTGGCAGGCCCTCATTCCGGCAGCCAGAGGACCCCAGGGCCCCCGCGGGGTCTCCCCCTTCTGACGCCGTCTGTGCGTGTCCGAGGCCAAGGACCCGGCCATCCTGGGGGGGCTCGTGGGAATCGCCCTCCTGGAGGAGCTGCCACCGCAGGGCGGGTGGGGGTGGGGAGCACCAGGGACGCTGAAGGGCGGCCTCGGCGCAGGACCCTTGACACCTTTCTGGGGGCGTGGTCACCCCAACTCTGCACCTGGGCAGGGACCCCGAGGGGGAGGAGCACTGGGCCTGAGTGCCCTGGGCTTGGGCGAGGGAGGGTCTCTCTGGCTTCCCTGTGGGGTGAAGCAGAATCGGGTCCAGCCTGGGCTTCACTGTGTGAATCTGGGGGAGTCCCTGGGGTGGGCCCAGGGCGTGCGGAGGGCGCCCTGCCCCGGCCCCCCACCCCGCGCTGACATGTGGCCGGGGTGGTGGTGGCCGAGGGATCGTCGGGCACCTGCCCCCGCTTGTTTTGACCCGAACACGAATCAGTTTCCTGCTCTTTGTAAAGTCTTTGAAAGTGAAATTTGTGTTGGGCTTTACCTTCCACGCGTCGCGAGTGCGTTGGCACACATCCCCCCACACTCACTCATTTGCACACAAGAGTGTGTTACTGAGAGTGAAGAGGAGCTGGTGAGACACCGTCTTATTAGAGTCCAGCCCCCAGCAGGAGGCTGCCCGGTGCTGGCCGCCCCAGGCTGGGCAGGGGAAGGACAGGGCGGCTCCCGCGGCCGCGGCTCCAGCGCTCTGGAGGCCCGGGGGCAGCCAGCCCCCTGAGGGAGCCCCAGCGCACGCCCGGGAATCCTCGGGGTCTGTCTCCCCCGCTGTCACGGGGTCCCCAGGGCTCAGGACGTCGGGGTTGAGGAGCCGGGGTGGGAGGGAAGGGGCGGGACGCCAGCCGGGCGCAGCCATCTCGCGGCTGCAGCAGGACAGCCCGGCGCCAGCCAGGCCCTCTCCCAGCTCCGGGCCGGGCTAGTGAGGACACAGCGCCCCCCTTCCCCAGGGCCCCCCTTTTCGTCGGCACGTCATGCCCAGGACCTGTCATAGCGACTGGCCGCCTCCCTCGCATACCACCCCCGCAGCACAGGGTGCGATGGAAGAGGAAAGTCAGGGGACACACCTGGGCCACCCAACGCTGCCCCATCCCCAGCGACCCCCCTCCTGGGACGGGCCGGGGTTGATCCAAATACCTGCAGGCCCGGCCCGCGCCTCCTTTATAGCCCCTGGCCCCGCTCGCCCTGAAGCCCCCGACCCCCCCTTCCTGGCTCACCAGCCTGCTGGGCAGCGCTGGGCGTGGCCCCTCCGGGCTGGCATCTCCAGGGGAGTCTGGCGCCGGGTGACCCTCTCCGTGGGCACGCACGACCCCCCAGCCCTAGGCTCCAGGGCGCCCTGAGAAAGCGCGGTGGGGCTTGGGCTGACCTCTGTCTTCTCCCCCCGACGGTCATGAGGCGCCTGCTGGGACGGGCGCACCCGGGGGCACCCCGGAGCCCCGGGGTGAGGGGGACACGCTCCGGATTCCTGAGCGCGCGCGGGTCTAGGGGTGGGGGCTGCAGTGGGGCTGGGCAGAGCCGACGCTGCTTCTACCAAGGGAAGCCCGAGAGGACGCGGGGCCAGGGCCAGATTTCAGGGAGTTCGGGTCTTTCATTTTCTGAAGCCTAGAGAGATCAAAGTGACCCACTGCCAGGGGTGCGGACCCAAGGGCTGCCTGCCCACCCACTTCCTTCCTGCCAGCGCCCACGGGGGGACAGCCCGGGCCACAGCGCCCCCCTAACCCGAGCCCTCCACAAAACGGCGGCAGCCCAGCCCCCCCACATCCCCCCAGCCACATCCTGGTTCTGAGGGCAATATCCCGGGGGCCACCCCGGAAGCAGGTGCCAGAGGTCATGCCCTGGGGCCTCTCCAGGGAGCGCTGTGCCTCCCTCCCTCAATCACTGCCCCTCACCCCTGGGGCGGGGGTTGTGGCTCCAGGTGTCCCTGGGCCATGTGGCCACACCCAGCACCTCCGGCTGCAGGGGCCTCCCGGGGCCCGCGGTGGACACTGAGTGGATCCTGTCTGTCCCGGCCAGCGCCCGCCCCACTGTGAGGATGGCGGGTCCCGAGTGCCTCTGTCTCCCCAACACCCGTTCTGCATCTTCCCACCTCGCAGGCCCAGGCCAGGCCCTCGGCTCGGCGTCCGGACCTCCTGGGACTGATCAGAGAAACCTCGTCACGTCTGTCTTGAGTGTGCAGCTTCCCTTGAAGATATTTTTTAATCCCGAATCCTTGGGAATGAATGATGTAGCCGCCTGTGTCCATCCCACGGGGTGCTCCTGAGTGCAGCGGGGCCTCCTGCGAGCTCCCCGAGAGTCTGCTCCTGCCCTTTGCGCCCTGGCCAGAGGAGTCACCCCAGCCCCACATGTGTCCGGAGCCAACTCCGGGCTTCTCTGACTCTCTCCTGTCCCTGCCAGCTCGTGCTGATGCTGCTCTGACATGCGGGGACAGGTGGGGTGACGCCAGTGGAGGGTCCAAGCCGCAATTTGTCGTCCCCAGCCCTATTCGGTCCCGAGCCCAGGACGCTGAGGGGGTCGGAAGGGGCCTGATGACTGTCCCTGTCCAGCCGTGGGCAGCTGGGGCGCTGAATGCCTCATCAGACTGCACCTGTGCCAGGCCCGGCCCCGTAGACTGGAGGCGGGGGGGTGGGGGGGTCGGGGGGGGGGTTCACCCAGCGCCGGACTCCCCGGGGAGCTGCTGGCCCGGAGCGGACACGCCCAGCGGTGCCCAGCAGGCCGGTGACCGGTGGGGGTCGGGGGCGGGGCCTCGTCGTGGGGCGGGGCCAGGGGCTATAAAAGGGGCCCGGGCCGGGCCTGCAGGTCATTCGGAGCCAGCGGTCCTGACGCGCGCATCGTGCAGCGGCTCTTCCTGACCCCGGCAGGGTAGACTCCGGACCTCGCCGCGACTCGGAGCTTCGGCCTCAGGACTGGACGCGCTCGCAGCCTCTGGACCAGGTGCGGGGACCCGGGAGCGCTGACCTGCCTCCCCCCCGAGACAGACGCTTGTCCCTCCGGCCAGGCGCGCGCGGCATGGCCCCGGGGCCTGTGGAGACGACCGGCTGCCAGGGCCGCCTCGGGCGCCGGCTGGGGCCCGGCCAGGTGGGGGCCGGGCTGCGCAACCTGGGGAACACCTGCTACGCCAACGCGGCCCTGCAGTGCCTGACCTACACGCCCCCGCTGGCCGGCTACCTGCTGTCCCGGCCGCGCGCGCCCTCCTGCCCCCGGCGGCTGTCCTGCACGCTCTGCGCCATGCGGGCGCACGTCTCCCGCGCCCTCCTGCACCCCGGGGAGGTGGTGTCGCCCGTGAAGGAGCTGCTCGCCGGCTTCCATGCCTGGCGCCAGGAAGATGCCCACGAGTTCCTGATGGCCACCGTGGGCGCCATGCAGGGCGGGTGTGTGAGCGAGCTGGCGGCCGCGCACCCACAGCCCCAGGACAGCACCCTGGTGCGGCGGCTCTTCGGGGGCTACTGGAGGTCCCAGATCCAGTGCGTGCGCTGCTGCGGAGTCTCCACCACGCTGGAGCCCTACCTGGACATCGCCCTGGACATCCAGGCCGCCGACAGCGTGGAGCAGGCTCTGCAGGACTTGGTGAAGCCGGAGAGCCTGGACGGGCCCGACGCGTACCACTGCGCTGCCTGTGGCGACAGGGGGCCCGCCGCCAAGACGCTGGCTCTGCATGCCCCTCCCCAGGTCCTCATCCTCATGCTCAAGCGCTTCGGCGGCCCCACAGGCGGCAAGGTGGCCAAGCCCGTGCGCTACCCACAGCGCCTGGACCTGCAGGCCTTGCTGTCCGAGCAGAAGGCGGGGGCCCTGGAGTACGAACTCTATGCGGTGCTGGTGCACGCAGGCTGGGGGTGTCACCAGGGACACTACTTCTGCTATGTGAGGCCTGGGAAGGACCGGTGGTATCGCATGGACGACTCTCAGGTCACCTCCTGCAGTGTCTCCTCTGCCCTGAGCCAACAGGCCTACGTGCTCTTTTACATCCAGAAGAAGGAACTGGACAGGGCCAGCGAGCAGGACTCACCTGGTGGGCCACCCCCAACGCTGACCACCACAGGTGTGGACCTGCTCCCTGAGGCCCATCGGGAGCCTGTGGGAGACAGGCCTCCTGCGGTCCCCGAGCCCCAGGAGCCTGCGCGAGAGACCCCGACCCGGCCGGTCACCTTGGACCAGTGGAGAAAGCATCAGGAGCACGAGCGACCCAAGCCTGCCCTCAAGCTCAGGGAGGTGGACCGTGCCCTGCCCGCCGACGCGGTCGTGATCCACCGGCCCAGACAGCCCGCGGGGTCCAGAGCGGGTCCTGCCCAGTGCGACACTGGCCAGCTGCAGCTTTCAGCCTGGGCACATGCTGCTCAAGGGCCAGCCCCCATGGGCAGAGCCCCTGGCATGGGAGGAAGAACCAGAGCCACCAAGGGGAAGAACAGGAAGGCCCAGAGGGTCCTGCTTGCCTTCTAGACACCGACACCCATCTCCGGTCGTCCAGGCCGAGGTGACAAGAGCACATGAACACCCAGCATCCTGCGTGTCCCAGGGGAGACCCACCCCGCCACAGCCACCCAAACCCAGTGCTCCTCACCCTCAGCACCTTGGACAGGACCCCGGATTGCTCCTTCCCCTGCCCAGCAGCAATGGGATTCCCAAGCGCTCCCCAGCTCCGTGTGGGCCAGGTGCAGGAGCCCAATGGAATCCCACTCCTGGCACGGGGTTCCCTAGTTTTGGTCGCACCTGATCCTCCAACTGTGGCGGGGGAAGAAAGGGCAGCGCCCCGGGCTGGGCGCAGGTGGCCCACACAGCACACTCAGCCTTGTCCTAGGATGAGTTTTACTGCAAAGCTACTCAGCTGTCCCCAATGGAAACCTGTTCTGCATCCAACGAGTCGCTCTCCCGCAGCGTGGAGTACAAGGCGGGAGCAGGAGAGCCTCCCGGCACCCGTGACGGACACCTGGACCTAGCAAGTTGGGCGTGCCCCCGGGCAGGAGGCAGCGCGCTCCATCCTGGAAGGACCTGAGCCTCAGGAGCCAGTGCATGGAGTCACCATGGGGTGCCTTCTCCTGCGCCTGTTCTCTGTGAACTCACAACACTGTTTAATGTAGCATGTACATTGCTTTCAATTAACAGTTTGTGTCCAAAACGATATGGTACAGCTGAGGGCCCCCAAGGGGCACAAAGCATTTCTACCTTCTGAACCTTCTGAGAAGACTTGTTGAGAGAGAGATCCATAGTGGTTCCTGAAGGCAGCGTGGGAGTTCAGTTCCTGATAGAATTTAGTCTGCTTAGAGATGCCAGAGCAGAGTGGGTGGTGGGGTGAGGATGAGAAACATCAGGGCTCCCTGAAGCAAGGCCCCAGGGTATGACTAGTGGTAGTTGTGTCCCTTTCCTGCAAGGATCACACACCCTCAGCACTTCCGATGGGGTCACCCTTGGGGGTGGGGCACCTGCCTGCTGTGTTTTCCGGGAGTGGCGTTCTTGGCATACTTCTAAGTTCTCTGATAGCAGGCATTGCCTGTAGCCCCTCATTTTCTGTGAAGAAGGGAATGAGGGTGGTGGGAGGGCTATCTAGGACTAGATGGAGGGGTTGAATCCTGCGATAAAATTAACCTAGTGAATTCTGGCAAGAGGGAAAATGATTTTGAGTGATTTGGGAAAGTTACCTTATCCTTCCCAAAAGATGAATAAAGATCAAATGTACCATACGGACATGTGTGTGCCCATTGTTTTTTCAATTAGAATGTGTTTATCATTTGTTGCAGATGCTTTTGCACACTACTAAGACATATAATTTTTGTGATGATATTTGTCATGGTAAAAGTTCTGAGTAGTGTCATGAGGATCGGGAGCTGAAGATGGGGTGTCCTTCGTGACTAGAATGTCCATACCTTTGTCCCTAGTGGGCACCTGTCTGGTTTTGCTGCTTTCATTCTGCAGAAATCAATGATCAAGGCCATGGGTGCTCCATTCTGGGGACCAAAAGTCATTGGAAAAGCGGGGGAAGTGATCAGATCATTGTTGGGCCATAGCCAAAGCCTGCACTCGGGGCCCAGGTGTGGGCTGCTGCTCCCTTCCACGCCGGGCCTCGTAATTCTGGAGTGAGACACCGTCTCTCCCACACATACTTATTTACTTTGCTCATTTATATCAGAAAAAAGTTTCAGAATTAAAGCACAGTTGCTTATGCTGTCTTTCAACAGGAAATCTGATGGGGCCTCCCCCGCTGCGAAGCCGGCAGCCTCTGCAAAGCAGGTTAGTTTTCCTTCCTCTGGCGGGGGTGGAGGGGGGTTCCCACAAAACAAACAAACAAAAACAAATGTAGAAAAACAAACAAGGGAAAACAAATATAGACAAACAAAAACACAAACAAAAACTAACAAAACTAATAAAAACTAACAAAAACAAACTAATGAAAAAATTAAAAACAAACAGAAACAAACAAACAAACACAAACACTCACAAAACAAGCAATAACAAAACCAAAAACAAATGCTAACAAAAATTAACAAAAACAAACACTAACAAAAACAAACAGAAACTAACAAAAACTAAAAATCAAACACAAACAAAAACAAACACAAACAAACAGAACAAAAACAAATAAAAACACACAAACACTCACAAAAACAAGCAAAAACAAAAACTAGCATAAACAAACAAATCAAACAAACAAAAACAAACACAAACAAAAACAAACAAACAAAACAAACACAAACAACAAAAGCAAACAAACAAAAACAAACGGGCACACCAGGGTATTTCCAAGGAGGGTGCCTTGTTCAGCCTCTTTTAAAAAGCTCCTGGGCGATGAATTGGGCACCCGGAGGGACCCCAGGTACGGGGGAGGGGAGGGACCAGGGCCCACGGGAGGCGGGGTGCAGGGGGGAAGGAAGAAATAGAACGCTACATAAATGAACCCCCCCAAAGGTTAACAGACCTGAACACAATTGTTGATGGGAAGCAGACAGCAATTTGGCTTTAAAATCTTGTTTCAAATTCAGAAAACCCGGAAGGCAACTGAAGCCACAGGCACATCCTGGGGATTCCCGGCCAGGAAAGCCTGGTGCTTTCCGGTCAGCGCCTGATCATTATCAGCTGTTGCCAATTAAACTGAGAGGTTCGCTTCTTACTGTCCGTTTCCCTGGGGGCAGGAACACAGAAGGGGGATCTACCTTCTCTTGACAGAAGTGCCCGTTGCCCGCAGCCATCTAGGGCCTCTGGTCCACGGCAGTGGCCTCGTAGCCACGCCAAGAATGAAGTACTCAGCTCATTTCCACCTTAGAGTTGAATAAACTGAGTCACAAAAAGACTGAGTAACATCTCCTGGACTGTGACGGTGGAAATGAGAACCCATGAGGTGTGTCTCCAGGGTCTGGACTTATTTGTTCCCTGAGCCCTTCTTCACACTTCTCTTGTCTCTGCCTCTCCAGCCAAGATACCAGAAGGTTGAATTTTAGTTCCTCCTCCTCACATGACTGTTTCCACCCTCTCTGCACCATAGAATCGCTTGGGGTCGGGGGGTTTGAAAACAGTGAGGTATCACTTGGAGGCAAGACTGTGTTCACTCACAGTGCCTCTGGGTGTGAGTGGGGACGGTGGCAGTTGGGGAGAGCACACGCCAGCTGAGTTCTCTCTTGGAAGCATTTCCCCTTGAGGCTTGAGTTCAGTTTTTAGGTTTCATCAAAGGGAATACATGTGCAATTCCTTTGTGAGAACTTTCATTCTGCAGTACGTTGCGGGCTTCTGTGGTGGGGGATAGCTTACGGGGTTCAGCTTGCCTGAGTGCTCTCGGCAGAGCTGCTGTGTAAGGAGAAAGCACTGGCGGGGAGCTGACTGGGTGCGGAGCTCAGGACTCACCCAGTCAAGGTACTGGATGTGGTCATGGGATGATGAACTCCTGGCCCCACTTAGCCCAACTCAGAGGCTTCATGGAGAATTTCAAGGAGTGTTCTGTGGCCTTGAAGTGCTGAGCTACCCGTGCCTCTGGTCTGTAACCGTCCCCACAGAGACGGGGCTGGCGCTGACGCAGTGGTGGACATCAGTGTCATTGGCACTTCCCCCCCATGACCTCGCCAAGCCAGGGCCATGGCACACTGGAGCAACCAAGCACGGGGTGAGGGATCTTGTGTCACCCGCAGGCCGCGGACGGAGCGCACTATGTCAGTGAGGAGAGAGGATGCGTGGGGATGAGCTGTGTGGAAGGAGCTGCTGGGAGAGACTCTGAGTTGGGCTAAAACTTCAGCCCACGTGCCGCGGAGCGCAGACCTA
Organism: Talpa europaea; assembly: GCF_964194135.1. Taxonomy (NCBI): domain Eukaryota; kingdom Metazoa; phylum Chordata; class Mammalia; order Eulipotyphla; family Talpidae; genus Talpa; species Talpa europaea. Next base: position 17,681 of record NW_028168027.1, on the reverse strand, counting down.
AACAGGTGTCTACAGCTGCATAAGGACAAGCAGAACTTCAGCTCACCCGACTTTCTTAGCAACATGGTTTACTCACATCTTTACAAATCTATTGCAAACTTTAATTTCTTACAAAATTTTGCATACTCCCAGCATTAGTTCAGTATTCCCAGACCATTTGACTACCTTGGCGACGTCACCCTTTCCCTGTAAAATTATGGTTATTCTTAATTATTTCTAACTTGCATATTAAAAGATTCTGAGAGTATTTTTCTCCTAGATTTCGTTATCTGATGTGAAATCTAACTAAAGTTTTCTCCACTTTGGTTTTTGGACTACCGTTTCCTTGGTTTGAGAAACTTCTTTAGTGACACTGAGTGCTCTGTACAATCTGACTCCTCCTATGTGCCACAGAATGGCTCTGGGAATAAGGGTTCTGTTGGCTTTTAATTGAATCGCTTCTGTGGGAATTGCCTGTTAATCCTCAAGCACATTCATCGCTCACATCCTGGGTTAGCAGTGACTCGTTCACTGAGCTTTGTTGTGCCTACGTGACTGGTGCTTGGCTGAATATTTGTTCACATGGATGACACTCCCAGGCGGTCTGACCTGCGTCAATCCTCTAGTACGTTTCAAACGTACAACTGCTGCTGAAGACAACCTCGTTCTTTCTATGTACAGTAGGAGTTCTCTCAGGTCATCGAAGGTCAGGCCAATGACTGAAGGTTTTGATGTCATACGTGTGTATTCACGGCCACATACATGTGCATATGTCAAGTTAGGAAGACTAGAGGATCTTCCACATCAGTTGCAGTATCCCTTCAGTGTATGAGTCTTCTGGTGTGTTTCAACATGAAAGCTATGGTTGCCGTCTCTTAAATATAATGAATCATCATTGTATGTCATCTCAGGTCAGAATATTCACTAAAAGCACTCATGTTCTCTCCACTGTGGATTCCCTCATGTCGTCTAAGGGCAGAACACTGACTGAAGGATTTCCCACATTGATGACATTCATATGGTTTCTCTCCAGTGTGAGTTCCCCCGTGTCGTCGAAGGGCAGAACACTTACTGAAGGCTTTCCCACACAGGTGACATCCACACGGTTGTTCTCCAGTGTGCGTTCTTGCATGCTGCCTGAGGTTAGAGGACTGACTGAACGCTTTCCCGCACAGGGGACATTCATACGGTTTCTCTCCACTGTGAGTCAGATTGTGCTTTCTAAGGTCAGAGCTTTGAATGAAGGCATTCCCACAGATGCGGCATTCCTAAGGTTTCTCTCCAGCGTGAGTCATCTCGTGCCGTCTCAGACTGGAGCAGGTACTGAAGGCTTTCCCGCACAGATGGCATTCACAGGCTTTACCTTGACTGTGAATGTGCTTGTGCTGATGAAGGTATGGCCGGCCACCAAGGGATTTCCGACACTGCTTGCTGATACAGGGTTTCTTTTCTGTGGGAGCCGATAAATGTTCGTTCAGTGTGGAGCACTATGGGGAATCTCCCATACTATTACATTCAGAGGGAATCTGCTTTTGGGAAGGAGAGGAAAGGCTATTAATGGTTTTCCATATACATCCATACATTCATTATTATATATATATATATATATATATATAATCATTTAGTGATGCCCTTCAATTAAAATCATTCCAGTGTTAATTCCTAACGAGTTGCATTTCCCTCCTGCACACGTTTTTGCAGCATCCTAACTGCAGCTTGTAGACTGATTTTGAAGGCGTCATTGTGTTTCAAAGAATAGGCAAAGGGGCCTCCCCAGTGGCCCAGCGGTTGAGCGCTGGGTTGCGAAGCTGCCCTTAGCCTCTGCTGCGCCGGTTCCATCCCCGGCTGCTCCCCGGCCACCGGAGGAAGGTCCCACATGGCGCACAGACCTCTCCTGCCGCCCGCTGCTCCCCTCAGCAGTGTACTTCGGTCCTTCTGCCTGCTCTGCTCCCCGCTCTGGCTCTGGTGGATTCTCTCACCCTCCTGCGCTTCTGACTGTACCAGTGCTTGTATAAATAAATAAATAAATCTTTAAAAAAAAAAAACTAGGCAAAGACTAGGCATAGGAACAGTGCGTAGTTTTCCATATTTTTTTAATATCTCGGGTTATAATTTTGAGCTCATTAATTTTTTCACTAAACTCAACTATCCAAAACGTTTTGCTGAGAGTTAAATCTCAACTTAATGTACTTTAGGATTATAGATTCGCTTATTAACATACTACTGCCATGTCTCTAATTTGAATGATTAGTGTCACTCCCCATGTGACTTACCATTGCCTTGATGGTAGATGCGTCCTTCCTGCTGATATGGACTCTCCTGGGTTCTAAAAATGTCCCGGGGTTGGAACAAGACAAAACCTGCAGGCTGTGGATCTGCCCTGTAGATCTCAGACCCTGTAGATCTGAGCATCTGGTCAGGAGGGCAGGGAAGGGCAGGCAATCGCCAGGGGGGGGTGGGGGGCGGGGGAACTTGGTGGCGCCCCCCCACCCCAGCAGGGCTGGTGGCAGAACAATGGGGAGGGGCATGGATGCTGCCCCCGCCTCCTCCCGCCCCTCCCCCGACTCCATCTGAGACCAGTGCATGGGAACAGGCTCGGCTCTCCTCGGCCCAGTCTCAGCTCCCTCTGGCTGGCACGGAGCAGGCTGCTGCCTGTTCCAAACGTGCAAACGCCAGCTTTTCTGACACACGCGGAGACGTTCCCATCGGCTCTGCAGAGCACGCTGACGGCCCAGCGTCTTCCTGTATCATCTCTGTGCCCCAAAGAGGCACAGCACAGACGCCAGCACACGGGGCCGATCCTCCCAGGGAGCCAATGGCCGTCTCCCACGGGACTGTTCCCCGGGAGACGTGGAACATTGTCATCGACTGGAAAGATTTGTTCATTGGGATTAGGAAGCACATTGTCTCCTTCTGCTTCTATGCACCCCAGACACGGCCATGGCAGGGGGCGGGGGTTCGGTTCTGCTCATTGAGGACAAGCGTGGGCACGGCCTGGCGCACTCAGGCCTCACTGCTCGGGTGACGTCTGCCCCGTCTCACTTCTAAATCCATCCCCTGTGTCAGGATCCCTGGGGGGTGGATGGTTGAGCTTGGCCCCAAGGACGTGATTTCGCCTTCCAGTAATGATTCACCAGCTGACTGAGGGCTCTGCTCTGTGCCCTCAGCCAGGGGAGCGATTCACAGGCAGCTGAAGTGTGTGTGGATGGACGGCTGCTGCGAGGCGGAGTGCCTTTCCTTTGAGGTGAAGGTCGGGGGCTGCCGAAGAGAATTTGCGCCGCTCTGCGGCAAAAGAAAGAGTAAAAATTGATGCTGAGCAGCAGTTATGGACATGAAGGTGCCATGGTGCCCCGGACTCAGCTCCACGCAGGCGCCTCCCTGCCGCGCCTCCAGTACCGCTTTCTGGGTTCTCTGACGCCGACTGTCCCCTTGGGAGGCCGTGAGCGTCCGCTGGCCTCTGCAGCCCCAGCACCTGGAATCAGGTGGAGGAAGTGGGTGACTCACAGATAAAACAGAGGAGATGGCGCCCTCGGCCTGGGCCCACAGGCGCTGGGGCTACATCAGCCCGGCTCACACAGATGCCTGGACTTGGGGCCAAGATCCTGGTCTCTGGGGTAGCAGGACACCCAGTTTACTGCGCCTCAGGGTGCCACTGGCCCACACTCCTCTCTGCGGTACAGACGGGCGCACTGAGAACACCGTCACCCCCGAGCATCAGGTCCCACGAGGACATGGCCTGTGCTGTCACACTAACACTGCCAGGTGCCTGCTCAGCAGGCCGGGTCCCAACCCGACCCCACCCCCGTCCGGGCCCAGGCCAAGGAGGTCACAGCTGTCACTGTGTTATGGAGAGAAAGTCTGCATAACAGAGAAGAAGTGTTACTAACACAACACAACCAGAAGGACGCAAGGGTCGCCATGCCAACGGTAAGTGGATGTGAGTCCTAATCATTCAAACTGCAGATCCGGCAATAAGGTAAGGTGCCTGCAGGAGTGTAATGGAGTTGGAATTAAGCACTTTCTGGGGAAAAGTTTGGTAGTTTGAAATCAGTGAAGAAATTAAGCTCAAAATAAATGAGCTCAAGGCAAAACCTCAGTTCTAAAAATACAGTCAACTGCATCAACATTTCTCATGGTAGGAATATGATATCTCAAAGGATAATATTGTCTGCCTGCAGGTGAGTGACCCAGTACGTGTGCGAGACGAGCCCTAGAGACTGTCACGCCCAGGTTGCTAGTGGAAAAATGAAGGCAAGGACATAGGCTGGCAAACCACTAAGAGTCTTTTTTCTCTTCTCCCAAACAGCCACGTCTCACTCCAGAGGCTCCCGTTGGACACATTGACGTGGGTGACGAGTTTATTCACAGAGCTGAGTTCAATCAACGTGTTTTAATTCGCTTGGGGCAGAAGCCTCATATCACAACAGGGCAGGGAAAATCACTCAGCAAGGACCTGTCCTTTCAACCACACAAACAAATTCACACTAGAGGAAAATTACGTGAGTGCCACGAGTATGGGGAGCTCCTTCGTCCTTACCTTCACCTCAAGAAACACAAGACAATGCACACTGGAGATAAAAACATGTAACTGTCATTGAGGTGGGCACAAATGTTTGCAAAGCTCTGACCTTAGAAGCCACAATAACACCCAGACCCGACGACGAGGTGCAGACCACGTGCACGCCATTCGCGTGAGAAAGTGTTCAGCCACAGCTCTTACTGTGAACAGCAAGAGAAAACTCACACTGTGGAGAAACCCTATAAATGCCGTGCATGTGAGAAGGCGTTCAGTCATTTTTCTCACCTTAGAAGCCACGAGAAAATCCGCCCTGCAGAGAAGCAGGATGCCTGTCCACAGGGCGGGAAATCCTTCAGCCAAAGCTCTGGCCTTAGCCAGCACAACAGAATTCATAGTGGAGAAACGCCACACAAGCGTCTGCTCTGCGGGGAGGCCTTCCATCACGGCTCTGAGCTCCGGCGCCCCAGCAGAACACACGCAGGCGAGAAACCCCACGAGGGCCGCCGCTGCGGGAAAGCCTTCAGTCCACGCGCTCACCTTAGAAGCCATGAGAGACCCACCCTGCAGAGCGGCCGCACCCGTGTCCGCTGGGCGGGAGAGCCTTCAGCCACCGCTCCTCCCTTCGGCGACACCAGGGGACCCAGCCCTGAAGGGAGAGTCTCGCAGGCCTGCAGGAAGTCACCTGCCTGGTGGACAGTGCGGTACAAAGCAGAAGCAAAATCCAGTCCCAGGAGGAATATTTAACCCCTCCAAGGGCTCTCACACTGCATGAATCAGCACTGCAGTCCTGGGGTGAGCAGGGAGGATCCTTCTACCCCCTTATCTGCCGTCAAGAGGTCAGGTTTGCAGGTGAGTTCTCCCAGGTCAGAGCAGTGACCGGTGGTTTCGCACATGTACAGATGTGCTGTCAGTGTGCCGCTCGCCAACCTGACATCGCAGGTGCAGGCACGCTGCAAGCAGAGCCGTGGGGACGGTGTCACCAACAGCTCCAAACTTTGACATGTCTGGAGGACTTGTGCAGGGAGCACCTCATTCTTGTAAATTATTTCCATCCTGGGCAAGCTCCGCTCGGGAGAAACGCTAGTCTCACAATCCCTGAAATAAGATTCAGCCACCTACCAGCCTGACGTGCTCAAGAAAAGCCATCGAAGGAGCAAAGGTTCAAACAGCAAGAAGAGGATAAAACACCTCGGGGTATAAAAGAGTCTTTGAAGCAGGACCAAGAGTCCCGACAGAAATTCATACTGGGGGACTGTTCCGTGTAAGAGCAACAGAAATTCTTGATTCACCGAGCATCTCTGACATGCGTCTGGGTGAGGCGATTCCAAACACCCCCGGTGTCGTGGAGGAAGGGAAATCTGAAGGAATTCCTTACATTTGCTCAACAGTGAGATTCTAACAACGAGGTAGCAAACCTAAAAGCAGCATGGAAAACTCTCCAGCGAGATTGCACGTAGGAAAAAAGGACATCAGTGAGCTGAAGGCAGTGGCTGAGGATGTTGAATGAAGTAATTTGTGGGAAATTGAACCTTTTCAAAACAATGCAAGCTGTTGCAAATGCAGCTCACGGCTGGCGTGTGGTCATCGCCGGGCAACCCCTCTGTGAGGCTTCCTCCCCAGGAGACGCGCAGCCCTTGCTGCATCTCTCCTTCCTCCAAACCCGCGTCCACCCTTAGCAGCCCGGCCCTCCTCCGGCCGCCCCGCCGACCCCTCTCACTCTCCAAGCCTTAGAGGCAATTTTTAGCCCATCAGGCCAGGGGCAACATTCACCAAGTCTTGTTTAAAGATGTGTTGGCACCTGAGCATCTGTCTCCGGCCCTGGGGGCAGCCTGGAGCCCCTCAATGAGCAGCACCGTGTTCCCGGCCTGAGAAAGCTCCTTGGCTTCGGTCCCGCTTCTGACTGGAGATAAATGGAGGCAGAGTCACTTCTAAGGCCACACGTCACATCTCGCTCAGGGAGCCCTGCCTGGCCGAGCCACAGAGGCGGTGCCCCGCGCAGTCCTGCAAATTGTACTCAACTAAGACAAAGCCCCCAAACTACCAGCTCCCCTGGGAGCGGCTGGAATCGACACACACAGTGTCGCTGCGAGAGGCCAAAGGAAACTCGCTAAAAGGGCCCCATGATCTTGCCAAGGCCTGGGAAGTGCTGTCCCCTGACACCGTCCCTGGTGCCCAGGGGAACGTCTCCCAGGACATCACCACGATGGTCTGCGTCTTTCCAGTAGCAAGAGTCACAGTCCCAGGATGACCGACCCACGAGCACTCCCCGATAGAAGCAGGTGGCCCAGGGAGTCAGAGCCCCTCGGGGGCCCCGCCATCATCACAGTGCCGCGGGCGCTGGCCGGGACAGACAGGAGTCCACTCAGTGTCCACCACAGGCCCCCGGGAGGCACCTGCAGCCGGAAGGGCTGGGTGTGGCCACAACCACCTGCACAGGGGTGAGGGGCAGTGATTGATGGGAGGGAAGACCCGTTGGGTCACGTGACCCCAGGGACAGCATAAAAGGCAGGCCTGGGACCACACCTGCCCAGTCCCACCTGCTCCGGCCTCCAGGACACTGCCCACCGACAGTGCACCTGGTCCAGCCCCACCCGAGCATCTCCTGACCCACGGAGCAGCCCCGCGGCCTCAGGTGAGTTCCCCCTCTCGGGGGTCCTCTTTGGCGCAGCCAGTGATAGAGGGGTGAGGGGTGTTTTCAGTGGGGGCAGGAGGGGTTTACCCACAAGCACTGTGTCCCGAGGCTGAGTCAGCCTTGCCAGGGGACCCTCCTGGCTCCCTGGCACAGACTCCAAGGGGGTTGTGGGGTGGCAGGGCTTGCTGTGCTGCCGCCTGGGCTGGGCTCCCACTCACGGGCACCTGTGCACCGAGATGGTTGGAACGGGGCGGGGGAGGTCGGTGGTGAGTCCTGGGTCGGGGTGTGCAGGGGGAGGGCCTGTGAAGGGCCCCCAGGGTGGGCAGGAGAGGCCCTGAGGTAAGTCCTGTGGCCCCCGGTGTCCGGGACTCACCCCAGGCAGAGGCTGTGGCGGAGGAGGCGGGAGCTCCTGAGCCCACTGACACTTGCCTTGTCTCTTGTCCAGGTCACCCACCGTCGGGCCCGGGGACAGCGGGATGAAGCTCCAGGGGGCCCGTCCGATGGCGGGAAGGCCCAGCCCAGCTGGGGTCCTCCGCCCGGTGAGCACCCAGAGAGGGATGGCCCCGCGGGCAGGACCCGGGGGGCAGACAGCACCCCCAACAGTGGAGGAGGATCCTCGGGTAAGTTCAGGACCTTGTCGGGCCCCCAGGTCGAGCACAGGGCAGGCGCCCCTCATGCTGTCTGCACAGCTCAGGCCCCCCCGCCCCAGCACCGCCAGGTGCTCCAGGGCGGGCCCCGCACCCCCAGTCAGCTCCTCCCCCTGTCCCTGCAACTGCGGCCCCCGCTCGCCCCGGTGCCCAGTGCGGTCAGCCACCTGCGCCCTCCCTTCTCCTCCAGCCCCTCCCTCAGACCCTGGGGGAGGCCCCCACTCTGCCTCTCCTGCTCCCCACAGCCCCCTCCCCGATCCCTGCTCCTGCATGTGACTGTGAGGCCGTGACCCCGTGTCCCTCCTCCCCGCAGGTGAAGTGCAAGGACTGCGGAGCCTTTGGGCACAAGGCCGCCAGCCCCAGGTGCCCCATCAGGTGCTGGCAGGGGGCCCTGGCGCCCCAGGCTTTGGGCTCCCTGCAAGGCAAGGAGAACCAGAACCCGTGGTACGGGCACCTGGCACGGAAGCCCCAGACTGGCACCCGGACCGTGCGGGAGGTTGCTCGGGCACTGAGGTAGGTACATGCGGGCAGCTGGCGGGTCCCCCAGCTCACGGTCAAGGTTGCTGTGACCTTCCCCTCCCCTGTGGGCACAGCCTGGCCCGGGCCAGCACAGGTGGAGGGGGCAGCGCCACAGGCCGGGATCCTCCGGCCTCCATGCTCAGGGGCCCCTGATCTCCTGGGGGCCCACGCGGGTGAGGGGGGCAAAGGGCACCTGCACCTGTGGACAGCACGGGGAGGGGGGTTCAGGGGGGTCCATAGGGAGACCGTGGGCGCCCATCAGTGGGGAGATGCTCCAAGGCGGGAGGACAGTGGGGTGGCCGGGGCATTCATGACCCTCCCGGGAGCCGGGGGATGGAGGGGGGACACTGCCCACACCCTCGTGGGCTCAGGAATCTGTGCTTAACGGCGTTTCTCCCCGCAGGCAGGAGCAGCAGCGGGGCGCCCTCCCGCAGAAGCCTCCCAGGAGCACCCCGGGCCCGGCGCAGGGCGGGCGGGCAGCCGCAGCCCCCTGGGACGACGCGTGTGTGAGTGTCCCTGCTCCCGGGCCACCCCTACGCCGGGGCCGCTGTGGTTCCCTCGCCGCGCGCTGCGCTGCTGACCGGAGCGCGGGGGAGCTCACGTCCCTCTCCCTCATGTTCCCACAGCACCCGAGCCGGCCCCTGCCCGTCCACCCCACCCAGAAGCGCGGCCCCGGCCCGGACCTGCCCCGGGGACGGCCGCCCTCGAGCTCGCAGAAGACACGCAGCGGCGTCCAGGGGTGTCCCAGCGGCCGGCCCGCCCCGGGGGGCTTCTCACCCGCCGCCCTGAGGGAGATGCAGGGCGGGGCTCCCTCTCCTGGTCCCCCACCTCTGAACACACCGTGGGGTGTCGCTCAGCATCAGGCCCTGGCTCCCGGCCCCCACCCCTGGACACACCCCAATCTCCTCGAGGTCCCCTCAGCCTCCAACCCTCAGCCTGCCCTGAAGTGGGGACTCCAGGGCTCCTCCATCAGCCCCGAGGCCCCAGGCAAGAGAGCCGCCCCCAGTCCTGCTCCACAGAAGCCCCCGAATAAAGCCCGGCTGGGCCCGGCCCAGCACCCCCAGGAGGACAGTGAGGGCGCAGACGTGGGGCCTGAGCCAACCCTGCCTCCCCCACCAGGCCTCCCGGAACATGGGTCCTGCACAGCCCCGCTGGCCACCCAGGGGGCCCCAGCCCCCAGCGCTGAGCCCCCGCGCCCTGCCCATGGCCCCGAGCGCCCAGACTCCCGGCCCTGCAGCCCGCCCCGCCCGGCCCTCACCTTGGTCCTCAGCAGACGGCAGCACGGCCAGTGGAGCTGCAGGTTCAAGGCCGCCTGCCCCCCGCCCCCTCCGCCGCAGAGCACCCCCACCCGCTGCAGCCCCGAGGGCGCCGCCCCGCCTGCCCCGCGCAGCGTCCTCCACGAGGATCTGCTGGTGTCTTCCTCCTCTGAGGACAGCGATGGGGACTGAGACGCCCTGGCCGCGGACCCTGGCCCGCAGGCGCCCCGAGGATGCCCCATGACAGGCGGGGACCCAGGGACGCCACAGCTCGCTGCCCCGCACCCTCGTGGGTGGGTTTACTGCAGACTCTGCTCACCCGCCGCGAGCGCGAGGCTCCTGTCTGCGGCCTGGGATGGGGGCTCCCTGTGCCTTTGGCTCTTCCTGGAGCGCAGCCGTCGGGGGGGGGGGGCCTGTGGCCGAGTGTCGTCTATTAATAAAGTGCCCTGAAACGAACGCGGCATTCGCGTCTCTCTTCTCCGAGCAGCACATCGCGCAGCGCCCCCGTTCCCTCCCGCACAGCTCCCCATGGAGAGCCTTAAGAGTCTGGGCCCAAAACGGCCCCCGGCAGGCCCTCATTCCGGCAGCCAGAGGACCCCAGGGCCCCCGCGGGGTCTCCCCCTTCTGACGCCGTCTGTGCATGGCCCAGGCTTTACCTTCCACGCGTCCCCCGTCGCGAGTGCGTTTGCACACATCCCCCCACACTCACTCATTTGCACACAAGAGTGTGTTACTGAGAGTGAAGAGGAGCTGTTGAGACACCGTCTTATTAGAGTCCAGCCCCCAGCAGGAGGCTGCCCGGTGCTGGCCGCCCCAGGCTGGGCAGGGGAAGGACAGGGTGGCTCCCGGGGCTGCTGCTCCAGCTCTCTGGAGGGGGGGGGGGTGCCAGCCCCAGGGAGAGCCCCAGCGCACACCCAGGAATCCTCGGGGTCTGTCTCCCCCACTTTCACGGGGTCCCCGTGGCTCAGGACGTCGGGGTTGAGGAGCCGGGGTGGGAGGGAAGGGGCGGGACGCTCCGAGCTCTGGGCCAGGCTAGTGAGGACACAGCGCCCCCCTTCCCCAGGGCCCCCCTTTTCGTCGGCTCGTCATGCCCAGGACCTGTAATAACGACCAGCTGCCTCCCTCGCCCAACACCCCCGCAGCACAGGGAGCAACAGAAGAGGAAAGTCAGGGGACACACCTGGGCTCACCCAACGCTGCCCCATCCCCAGCGACCCCCCTCCTGGGACGGGCCGGGGCTGCTCCAAATACCTGCAGGCCCGGCCCGTGACCCCTTTATAGTCCCTGGCCCCGCTCGCCCTGAAGCCCCCGACCCCCCCTCCCCGGGTCACCAGCCTGCTGGGCAGCGCTGGGCGTGGCCCTTCCGGGCCGGCATCTCCAGGGGAGTCTGGCGCTGGTTGAGCCTCTCCCTGGACAAGCGACACCCCAGCCCTCAGCGTCCAGGGGGCCCTGAGAAAGCGCGGTGGGGCTTGGGCTGATCTCTGCCTTCGCCCCCCGATGGTCATGAGGCGCCTGCTGGGACTTGCATACCCAGGCACTGCCCGGAGCCCCGGGGTGAGGGGGACACGCTCCGGATTCCTGAGGGCTCGCGGCTCTAGGTCTGGGGCCAGTGGGTCCCGGGCAGAGCCGACGCTGCTTCCCACCAAGGGAAGCCCAAGAGGACGCAGGGCCTCATTCAGATTTCACGGAGTTCGGGTCATTCATTTTCTGAAGCCTCGAGAGATCAAAGTGACCCATTGCCAGGGGTGCGGACCCAAGGGCCGCCTGCCAACCCCCCTGCCTTCCTGCGAGCGCCCACGGGGGACAGCCCGGGACACAGCTCCCCCCAACGTGAGCCCTCCACGGAACAGCAGCAGCCCAGCCGCCCTGTGCCCCACCCAGTCACGCCCCGGTTCTGAGGGCAAGATCCCGGGGCCAGGCCGGCAGCAGGTGCCAGAGGTCTCGCCCTGGGGCCTCTCCAGGGGAGCGCTGGGCCTCCCTCCCTCAATCACTGCCCCTCACCCCTGGGTTGGGGATTGTAGATCCAGGCGTCCCCCGGGGCCATGTGGCCACACCCAGCACCTCCGGCTGCAGGGGCCTCCCAGGGGCCTTGGTGGACCCTGAGTGGATCCTGTCTGTCCCGGCCAGCGCCCGCCCCACTGTGAGGATGGCGGGGCCCCGAGGGGCTCTGTCTCAGCAACAGCAGTTCTGCATCTTCCCACCTCGCAGGCCCAGGCCAGGCCCTCGGCTCGGCGTCCGGACCTCCTGGAACCCGATCAGAGAAACCTCGTCACGACTGTCTTGAGTGTGCAGCTTCCCTTGAAGATATTTTTTAATCCCAAATCCTTGGGAATGAATGATGTAGCTGCCTGTGTCCATCCCGCGGGCTGCTCCTGAGTGCAGCGGGGCCTCCTGCGAGCTCCCCGAGAGTCTGCTCCTGCACTTTGCGCCCCGGCCAGAGGAGTCACCCCAGCCCCACAGGTGTCCGGAGCCACCTCCGGGCTTCTCTGACTCTCTCCTGTCCCTGCCAGCTCGTGCTGATGCTGCTCTGACATGCGGGGGCAGGTGGGGTGGCGCCAGTGGAGGGTCCGAGCCGCTGTTTGTCGTCCCCAGCCCTATTCGGGTCCCAAGCCCAGGACGCTGAGGGTCGGAGGGGGCCTGATGGCTGTCCCTGTCCAGCCGTGGGCAGCTGGGTTGCGAGGTGCCTCGTCAGGCCCCACCTGTGCCAGGTCGGGGCCCGGTAGATGGGAGGCGGGGAGGGGTACCCAGCGCTGGACTCCCAGGTGTGATGCCAGCCTGGAAGGGCCACCCCAGCGCTGCCCAGCATGCCGGTGACCCTGGGTGGCGGGGCCAGGGGCTATAAAACGGGCCCGGGCTGGGCCTGAAGGTCATTCGGAGCCGGCGGTCCCGACACGCGCATCGTCCAGCGGCTCTTCCTGACCCCGGCAGGGTAGACTCTGGACCTCGCCCCCGACTCGGAGCTTCGGCCTCAAGACTGGACGCTCTCGCAGCCTCTGGACCAGGTGCGGGGGCCCGGGAGCGCTGACCTGCCTCCCCGCCTAGAAGCCGTTCCACCCTAGACAGGGCAGAGCCTTGGCCTGGGCGCAGGTGGCCACACAGCACACTCAGCCTTGTCCTAGGATGAGTTTTACTGCAATGCTACTTAGCTGTCCCCAAAGGAAAGCTGTTCTGTATCTGAGACAGGGCAAGCTAGGGTTATTAGGCAGTTTTAGGGACAGTGCAGGAGGGGACCTCTGAAGAATTTAGGGAGGCTTCAGAGATAAGGACAACCAAAGAAATAGAACCAATTCCATTAGGAAAACAAACAGCCCAGGACCACGAATAATATTAATACTGTTAATGCTGGTCCTGGTTTTCTTCAGGTGATAAAGTGAGGTGGAGACTGGAGAAATGGAGAGTGGTTTAATTTATGGACGCATTAGAAGGGCAGCTGTTTAACTTCAATGCAGGGATGCCCACCCAGAGGACTGGGCCATACATTTAAAGGTGCAACTAATGGGGAAAGAGAAAGCTGTTAGATAAGGAATGTGAAGATCCCCACTCAGTAGCAAATTGAGTGAGACAGGCGAAAACTAACCAATCACAAAGAGACTGGTGAAGTTTTAGAATAATGAGGGGAAAAAGGTCTATATTCCCTAAGACATGACTCTACTTTGGCTTCCTTGCCCCTCCCAGGCCTGGTTCCCTGGCCTGGGACTCCTACTTTATTTCTGCTCTTTATCTCCTCAATAAACTTTTTCTTTCTCAAAACAAACCTGCCTCTTCTTGATTGTTTGCCTGAGCGTCTGCGAAGTTCCTGCTGTGGCTTCGTGAGACACCAACCCATGGGGGTCTAGCAGCTGGGGCTCAGCGCTGCCCTGCAGCCTGGGATCCGTTCCTGGCTGGGAGACTAGGCCTGACAATTCCGGCATCATTTTGGGGGCTCGTCCGGGATCTCACAAGATTTAAGGTAAGTGAGCCGAGAGGCACAAATTGTTTCTGTCTTCATCTTGTCCTAAACTCTTTTTGCTAAACATCTTCTTTTTCTTGGAGTCATCAAAGAGGCCATAAAAAGGGCACAGGACAGTCAGTAAATGCCAAAGGGCGACTGCCTTAAAGACTCCTGTGAAAGGATAAACTGGTGACCAGACCAGGTAAGGGGACTAGCCCATCTGCCAGTCAAAGAATAAAAGTCTGGTTGTCGTCGAATGAGGGACTCCGGTCTCTGAAGAGCTAGGCACACGTCATGTAGAGGCCGTCCGGGAGCTGCACATAAGGGGCTGATCTCCCAGCAGCTCGGGCCATCCTCCCTTGCCTTCAGCAGAGGGGGAGCTGCCGAGACACAGTGGAGGATGAATGGTCCCAATGTGACAATTGGGAAAGTCATCCCTCACTAAGCACCACACAGGATCCAACACAAAACCCTACCCTGGCCTCAGATCCCTGCTAGGATTGTTTGATGGCTCCTCTTTTCTTTCTTTGCTCTCTCTCTCCCTTTCCATTCTTCCTTCTCTTGCAATGCAACTGATTTACTTCTCGATTACCTGTGGGCTTCAGACAGGCAGTAGACATTTCACAAGCTTTTTCTCTGTCCTTGATTTGATTGCAAAAAATTAATGGGCACCCATCGGCCCGGTAAAAGCGACGAGCGTGAGGCCGCCATTCTTAAAGTCTCGGGTGACAGGTTTCTCAGCTGGCAAGGCTTCCTGATCCCCCACTCGCTGAGTGGGAATGTCGGGACTTTCTTGTGACTGATTCCTACTTTCCTCTATCATCCGTGGGCTCCGAGGGTGCTCAGAACGACCAAGCTGTGACCCTTGGAACCGCGGACATCCAGGAGATCCGATGGCTCAGACAAGGCGTTCTGCTAGGACGGCACCTAGGCGAGAGTCACGGAGCCAAACAAAAAAAAAAAGGGACTTTCACCTTCTTGATCCCTCCCCTATAGGACGGACTTCTTTCAGCTTCTATCAAGGCAACTTATAAACATAAGGTACAAAATGGTCTTATAAGAATCTTGGGGCACCTCTGGGAGCCTTTTCCCTGGTGTCGGTTTTAATCCTGCTGGTTGGCACAGGCGGAGAGGCTGAGTTTCATGTTATGACAGGAATGTATGTACAGTTTTGCTTCAAATCCTAGGTCCAGCTAATTCACTATACTTTTGATATTATCAATTTGTTTCATGGCAGTTTTTCAAAAGGGAGTTTAAGACAAGTAAATATCAGGTTCTGGGCTACTGCCGCTTTAAGGGCTATGGCTTAAGAAAAAAGGAATCCGTTTTGTTGTCTGGCAAATGGACATCATTAAAAGTTAAGTCGTAGGACTTGGTCTGTGGCTTGTGTTAAGTCTCTACTGTTCAGGTGTTTTCAGGGTCTCTTTCATCAGATGAGGAGAATGACTTACTATAAGCTCGCTAGAAGCTTGGAATAGATGCCCTTTGCACAGAGACTGGTTAGGGGACGCCGGTAGGGTCCCACCAAGTCCGGTACCCCACACCTGTCTGTTCGGTGGGAGACAGGCAGAGATACATCGGCCACACTGGAAAGGAGTGGTTAACTCCAGTGGACTTTTATGCGAGGAAACTGTTGATCACTCCCAGTTAGAGCTCCGGGTTTAAATGGAGGGACGCCTCCGGTAAAAAGGCAAGGGAGAAGTGGATTGAGAATTGGGTTCAATTTGACCCTAAATCCATAATTTGACCTGTCTATAGGTTTTCTCCGCCTTTGGGGAAAGAAGCAGATGTTGGATTCCTGCTTTCATTCCTTTTTTGCAGATGGGAGCCTCCTCGTCAGCCATGCAAAAGAGGCACGTGTCTCTCCTGCATCTTGGAATTGAGACCAATTTTCAGGAGTAATTGTCTCCTATCTCACCTGTTGCTTCTCTTAGTCAGTCACTTAAACCCAAGTCTCGACAACTCTCCTGGCCTCCTAGAGTTGAGAGCCAGTCGAGAGACCATGATATATGGTCCTGGTCGGATGGGACGACCTCTGACTTAACTGTAGAAATGTCCCTGCTTTGTCTCTGTGCTGCCATTGCGGGTACCTTTCTTTTATTGCTACAGAGACCATAAAATACTCTATCTCAATTCCATGGGGCATGCCCTTAAGCCACATTCTTAAAAAAAAACTAGCCCAATTTGGCCCTAAATGACATCTTCTCCAGCTAACCCTCCTTGGTCATGGTCAAGACAAAAAGGCAAAATGCTGGGGACTAATAATTAAAGGGGTCCACTACAGCTGGCTGGTAAAAAACACTACCTTTGCTCTCAACAAGCAGCTGCCTGGATTATTTTTCCAGTGTTGAGATTGTTGGTATGTCTCTGCTGCCTTCCAGTTGTGGGGGAACAAGACTCTCCCTTTGTCCACCTTTAAAAAAAAAACTGTTTTGATTCATGCTAGAGAAAAAGTTCTATGTCCCTGTGCTTTTCTGATTTTAAAGTCTAAAATGTTAAAGGTAAAAACTGATGAGTTACTTTGGACTTGCTAACGAGCCATAAAAGGTGATTTTTTGTTAAGTGACAATTTCTAAACTGCTTATTGGACCTGTAAAAGTTTAGTTTCTTATTAAGACTAATTAATTTCTGATAAGAGTTAAAAAAAAAAAACAGGCAAACTGTACAGGAAAAATCTTATTCTTCCTCTTCTCCTGTCCTCCCCATACATGGTTCTAAAAAGAAAAATGTCTTTTGTCTTAAAAATGTGCTTGGTCTTGTAACAGGGTGGTCCCCAGGAAAGGGGGAGGTTCCCTGCCCCACCCAAGGGAGGGTGGAGCTGAGCAGGAAGAGGAGAAGCTGGAGAAGAGACTGAGGAAGGAAGGAAGCAGGATGGAGCTAGGAGACCTGGAGGAGGCGCATGGAGCCTAGAGACACGTGAAGAAACTGCGCTTTCCTTTTGGTCGTGGACTGGGTGACACAGATGTGGGTGAGACCCGTGGGGAAGGTGACCATGGCAGCTTTTATCTTGATGTTGATTTTGCTCTTTTCCTTCTGGGCTTGTCCAGTTGTTTGTGACCCTTTTCTGTGGGTCCCCACTGGAAGATGCTTTAGACTTGTAGCAGGCTTTGGGGCCTTGTTCTGGGCCGATGCCATTTGGATGGACTTTTACCCACGAGGGGATGGGTAACTCTGGATTCTTCATTTAGAAACTAGACTCTTTGCCTTACCTGTATTGTTTCCTAGTTTTATTAAAGTTCCTTCCCATTCAAGTCTCCTATGTTTTGTGTTGATGCGGCCGCTGGCAGAACCCATGTAGAATAGGCAGGTTTGCGGGGTTTGGGCTGCCCCTCTCCCTGTCCTATAACAGTCTCAGTGTAACAAAACTAAAACAATGTAAAGCCAATTGATAATACTTAAAAATACAAACTTAAAAATGTTTTTCTTGTCTAAGAAAGTGAGTACAAACTGCTTAACTTTAAAATTGTTGTGGTTTTGGTTGGACCCTCGGTTTTAAGTAAGGGTTAAAATTGGGTACTTGTTCTATGTAAGAATTCTAACTTCTATGTCATTAAAAACCTGCTTGACATAAAAAGGATATTAAAAACTTGATTAAATGAATATGTCAAAAAAATTGTTACTAAAGAAGGGGAATTTACTAAATCGAAGTTTCTCGGTGTCTTTGCAAATATTGGTAAAAATAACTGTTTCTTAAACATTAATGCACATGGCCAAAAGTTTTAAATGAAAATCAAGAGATCTCTTTGTTCTTGCTTTTTGCCTATGGAGGATTAATTTTAAATGGCGCCTATTAAAAAAAAAATCCTAAATTTTGAGATCGCGATCTAAAGTTGTGGTAAAAAAAAAAAAAACTAATTCAAAATGTAATGGTTTAAAAAGCATACATGCCTTAAGGTTTTAATGTTGGGTATTAATACTTTACATTGTTTAAATGTGTTTACTCATGCTCTATAAAGGGAATGATAATTAACCTGGCCTATGCAAACAAACAAATCTTACTTGTAGGCTTCTATCTCTTGATAAGATCTTGTTCCAGGAAGACTAATCTACTTGTCTTTTCCCCTTGGAATCAACAATATATTCTCCCAGTCAATGACTATATTTCTTTACAGAATTCAAGGTAACATCTAAAACCATATGGACAAGTTACTGAAAAATGTTTATGGTGTTAAGTGTCTAATTTTTTCTTGCTTTTGTC